>NW_017670563.1:397111-559191 GCF_001879085.1 Nicotiana attenuata | reverse complement strand
AGTATCAAGCAGTGATTCATCAGCCACTCCTGAGGTGGCATTGGCTTCTTGGCCAATTCTCGCTTTCTTCTTAGGTGCCATTTACTGAAAGATAGAACAATGCACTTGTTAGGGGGGGGGGGGGGAATAGTTACACATTTGACGAATGATCCAGAATATCAAAGAAGGGTGTTATTCCTAATACCCGAGTAGCCTCAACCTTATGGATGTGGTCGACTTCACACCGATAAGAAGGACTCTACTAGACATGGCTCCGAGACGTCCTAGGACACTTTAAAAACCTTAGGCTCTGATACCAAGTTTGTCACGCCCCAACCTCGGGAGGCACGACCGGCGCCCAATCGAGTGAACCCAACTGAGCAAGCCTTATCAGCACTTTCTACCCAACTCAATGTGATTAAGGGATTCGGTTTCCGTTTAATTAGACAATAAGAGGGGTTGTAAATTCAACATTGGTAGTTCATTTTATAACACAACCTTAAACTGTAGTTAGATTTCCAAGATTTCATACAGTTATAGTTTAGAAGAAAGCAAGAGTTTATAATTACAACATAGTTCACGGACCCATCCAACGCCCGTACATAACCCACACAAACGTCTACGGAGCCTCTAAGGATACAAAAGACAATGATAACAACGCCGGCAACAAGGCCCCGGCTATACCTCAAAAGTGGATATCTATAACAAAAGGTGTACAACATAACCCCTGGAAGGAGAAAAGGGCTCACCAAGACTTTGAGAGGAGGATGCTCCGCTATGCGCGATCTGCACTATCCGCTATAGAGCCACATACATTCATTTAAAAATGTAGCGCCCCCGGCAAAAGGGGCGTTAGTACCATGGAATAGTATTAGTATGTATAACTAAACACCATCCTGTTAGAAAGAACAACCATACAAGAGTAAAGAGGAAATCATAAAGACAACAAAGTTTCAAATAAGCACCACATCAACAATATAAGCGGTTCACATAGTTTTCACAAGGTTTCTGAGATTTTAGATTAGGACATCCCATAGTGTTGCATCATTATCCACATTACCACCGCTTCCTTGAGCGGAGTCCGATCACGGCCCGATCGGCTAAGCCGTCTCCCCGAGACGTTATCATTATTTCATTCTCACTTTCCAGTTTCAATCATCAATACATTACCACCATGTGTGTATAACATGGCGTCCGATCACGGCCCGATCGGCTAAGCCGCCTCCCCGAGATGTTACCATTTTCCGTTAATCATCTCACTCCAATCTTTGGTTACACATGTATTATTTTATAAGAATTGCAAATTGAACCAAGAATTAGAGACATGATCAGGATTCTAGATCATTTGAGTATATTACCAAGCACTAAGTGTGCAGAGTGATTCTAGGACCCTTTTGTGAGGGATTTTCGTTATCCTATACCACGATTGCTATCCTTTTGGTTCACAACCTCCCCATACCCCATTATCTTTTATGCATGCAAGATTATCAGCCCTTATACCCATGAACTCACTTGCTAATCACTTAATTTAATTGAAATTTCAAAATTATAGGTGAGGGTACAAGTTCATACCTTTTAGGGTGAAGACCTAACAATTTCACTTGACAATCTTCAAGGATTTGGGGCAAAGGTTGAGTGGGGACTTGATGAAGATCACTCCCTCTCTCTCTAGAACTTCCCCTCTCACTCTATATGCAGTGAAATAATAGAAAAATGGTCTAACGAGGTGTTTTTAATGGAATGGGGTCGGATTTTAAAAGTTAGAAAATAGGAGCCCCGACACGATCTGCGATCGCATATGCGATCGCATACCTGACATGCGGCCTGCAAAATGGACCGCAAAAATGGTCCCAAAATCTGAACACACCGTCTGGGTATGTGACAGAAATGCGGTCCGCATACCTGTTCTGCGGTCGCATAATGCACCGCAGAACTGCCCCTCGCAAAATTCCAAGGGGATTATGCGATGACTATGCGGCCCACATATTGATTATGCGATCGCATAAGTGGCCGCATAGTTGACCTCAAAATTGACCAACACACTGCTTCACTTGGCGGCGACTATGCGGTCCGCATAGCTGTTATGCGACCGCATACTGGACCGCAGAATCGCACTTTTCTGGAAAATATTATTCCTTGAGTAGAAATTTTGACGGGGCCTTACAAGGAGATCTTATATACCTTCTGCCCAGAACTTCCGCATCTGCGGTCCGTAAGTCGCTCCTACGACACCGCACCTGCGGAAAATCCATCGCAGGTGCAGTTTTCACTTAAACTTCAAAAATCGCTTCTGCGGTCAAAACCCCGCATCTACGGTCACGCAGGTGCGGTCCCATGCGCGCACCTGCGGCTCCTGCCCTTCTCACCTATGTCCGCATCTGTGGCTGCTTATGCGCTTCTGCGGGCCTCGCACCTGCAGTCCCCACTCCGCAGGTGCGGTTATGAAAGCTGAAGGCAATCTTCAGCACTTTTTCAAATCCCATCTTTAATCCGTCAACCTCCCGAAACCATCCCGAGGCCCTCAGGACCTCAACCAAACATGCCAACAAGTCACATATCACCATTCAAACTTATTCAGGCCTTCAGAACACTCAAAACAACATCAAAATACCAAATCACCCTCGGATTCAAACCTAAGGATTTCCAAACTTCTGAATTTCGCAAACGATGCCGAAACCCATCAAACCTCACCCGAATGACTTGAAATTTTGCACACACATCACAAATGACATAACGGAACTACTCCAATTTCTGGAATTCCATTTCGACCCCGATATCAAGATTTCCACTGCCGATCGGAAAATGCCAAATTTTCAATTTCGCCAATTCAAGCCTAAATCTACCACGGACCTCCAAATTATATTCCGAACACGCACCTAAGTCAAAAATCACCTAACAAAGCTATCCGAATCATCAGAATTCACATCCGAGATCTTCTACACATAAGTCAACATCCGGTTGACTTCTCCAACTTAAACTTCTAAATAAGAGACTAAGTGCCTCATTCCACTCCCAAACCACTCTGAACACAAAACAACCAACACGATACGATTAAATACAGCTGAACAACACATAAAGTAGCAGAAATGGGAGAAGCAGGGCTGTAACTCATGAAACGACCAGCCGAGTCGTTACAATTTGACCTCGCATTAGAGTTTTGATAGTTCCGTCAGGTCCGGATGGTGTTGGACTTGGGAATATGTCCGAAATTTCATTTGGATATTTCTAGAAGGTTTCGGCACTAATTGGCGAAAGTTGGAAATTTGAAGGTTTGGAATGTTCATAAGTTTGACTGGGAGTTGACTTGGATGATATCGGGTTTGGATTGTGGTTGCAGGAATTGGAATAGCTTTGTTATGTCATTTAGGACTTGTGTGAATAATTTGGGTTCATTTCGGGTTGATTTGATATGTTTCGGGAGGAGTTTCGAAAGTTGATAGTTCATTAAGTTTGAATTGAGGTGTGATTCACCGTTTCAATGTTGTTATGCGTGATTTGAGGCCTCGAGTAGGTCTGTGTGGTGTTATGGAACTTGTTGATATATTCAGACGGGGTCCCGAGTGGATCGGGTGAGTTACAGACGTGGTTTAGATCATTTTGTCTCATGATTGCACCGCTGAAGGAATTCTGGTGCTGGTGTAGCTGCATCTGCAGAATCTTGGTCGCAGAAGCGACTTCGTAGATGCGAGCTATTTATTGCAGAAGCGAGAAATGATGGGTGAGGAAAAATCGCAGATGTCACAACCCAAAATTCCACCACAGACGTCGTGATGGCACTTAGTCTCTAAGACACTATAACAATTCAAGCCATTTTTTTAATTCCGTTAAACAATGATAATTTGCAATAGCGTTTAATGCAAGTACTGAAACAAAAGTGGAAATAAGCCTGCATGGCAATAATCATAATAACCTCCAAAGACTAGTAATACAGAGTCACGAACTCTAGCTGAATATATGGTATGATCTCAAGGATTGAAATACAATACTGTTCAAATAATAAGTGACAACACAATATAAGGAAAAGACTCCAAGATACTGCAACGACCAAGCAACTCTACCTTGAATCCTTGCGATAAACAAGTTAACTCTGCCCGAGTCCAATATCTCCAATACCTGGCTCTGCACAAAAATATGCAAAAGTATGGTATGAGTACACCATGGTCGGTACTCAGTAAGTATCAAGATTAACCTCGGTGGAGTAGTGATGAGGTACAATCAAGATACTTACTAGACAAAATAACCTGTACAGTATAGCAGAATACAACAAATAATGGAAGGCAGGAATCAGTAAATGGCAACAAAATCAACATGTGCATATAAGAATTAAAGCAATAGGGACATCGGGAAAACATCATTAAAACTAAATAAGGAACACAAAGGACAACCAATTAATCAAGTTGTCTAACACCAGTTTCATAATGAAATCACTCTGTTATACCTCATATCGCAGTCACAAGTCCCGGGTCTCAACCCGCCATCATATACTCACAGCACCTCGTGCCCACATCTCAAAATCATAACTACACGGACAAGTCATGTGCCAAAATCACAATCCCCCCGGCAATAGTCACGGGCTCACAGTCACAATCCGCCTGGTATGATCACATGCTCACAAATCACAATCTACCCGGTTCACAAGCTCATGAATCACAATCTGCCCGGCATGATCACAGGCTCACAAATCATAGTCCACCCGCCATAATAACAGGCTCACAAATCATAATCTACCTAGTATAATCACAGGCTTAATAGCAACATGAGACGGATAATACTAGAATATTTGAACATGATCAATACATGTCAAGTTTCATACTCATGAGCTAGTATAAGTAGCATGCTAGTGTATGCTTGTGCAAGTGTATTATTGCAGCCCAAATCAACAAGTAATAACAAGGACATCGAGTAGCTCATCGAAATAATAAGACAAGTCACGTAAGGTGTATAACAAACACAATGAAATCACCATCATACGAAATTCACCAACACAAAACCATCACACATCATCCCTAACATTTGCCACCCTTATCTCTCCGATAGCCACCCGTATTACTCCGCTTTGACAATATCATTAGCCACCCTTATCTCTCCTATAGCCACCCGTATCACTCCGTGTAATAGCCTCCCGTATCTCTCCGCTCTGACAGTATCATTGGCCACCCTTATCTCTCTCATAACCACCCGTATCACTTCGTATAATATAGCCCCTTATCTCCCCGCCTTGACAATAACACAATAGCCACCCATATAACACAGTACATTCAACAACAGTGAAATTCCACCCTTATGCTCCATATAATATCAACAGTAAAAATGCCACCCTTATGCCCCGTGTAATATCAACAGTGAAATGCCACCCTTATACTCCGCATAGCAATAACCCAAATCACACAACAATTCACATGTGTTATCATCAGAACAATACAACATAATCAACTCGTATCACAAATACCTGTAGGCCACAACCTTTCCAAAGGTTCAACGATATCAATAATTTCACAACAGATAGCCCACAGCTCAACACAACGTATATAAAATCTCCATAATAGCAACATCTCTTTTAAACACAACTTCAAGTAAAATAGATTAATGCCTCTTGATAACTTCAATTCCAATAAATTATTTAAGGAAAAAACTCAATAATGAAAGTATCTCCATAAAATAGAAACTCAACAATAAAAGAAATCACGTAAGGGTTAAAGTAGTAACAACTCCAAATAAGCATATAAAACAACCTCGGCAGGTAAAGAATGTGACATATAACAACAATTTTCAATAAAGCATGTAATAGTGAACATGTGCCAATAATTTCCAATTAAATACATAAAAGATGCCTAAGAGTTTAAACTGATAGAAATTTCACATATAATCCCAAGTACGTACTCGTCATCTCGCGTACACGACTTCACATTATACAATGGAACAAATGACTCAAATCCTAAGGGGTATTTTTCCCACACAAGGTTAGACAAGATACTTACCTTGACGAAACTAAACCAATACTCTAAAATGGTATGCTCGCGTGAAACAACCTCCGGACGGCTCAAATCAAGCCAAAATAATATCATAACATAAATAAAACTCATAGGAAAACCTGCAGTTCAAAAACTTAAAAGTACAAAGTTAATGGTGTGTGCAATCACCTTTATCTATCTTATATGTCTAGCATGACATGAAAACTTGATGTAAATCTAAAGTTTGTTTATATGTCTTATATGACTTAACTTTTGACAGTCCCTGAAGGATTTAAATCGCTTATAGCATATACAATTCTGGGTTTTGAAGTACCACATCCTAAATACAATTTGTACACATATGTATCTTGCTATAACTATAAGCATGATAATATAGTAGCGAGAATTTTTATCTCTATGGAGATATTGAAAAGGCTATTCCACGATATTTTATATGAAGACATTACATATATACCAGAATGATGATTTCAGGGTGCAACATATTCATTCAAGTGATATATGGCTGATTCGTTCACCAAATCTCTATCGATGTCAACCTTCAAGAAGCTAGTGTACAAGATTGGAATACGAATGCTCAATGATGTGAATCAATGGTCCCATCACGGGGAGTTAATACGCGTTGTACTCTAATTCCCTTACAAGATTTTGTCCGACTGGGTTTGCCTTGCAAGGTTTTAACGAGGCAACTAAAAGACGTACTTCAAAACATGTGTACTCTTTTTTCTTCACTAGAATTTTTTCCATTGGGTTTTATTTTAGTTAAGGTTTTGATGAGGCACATTATCTATTGAATAGACATTCAAGGGAAGTATTATAAATAGTATTTTATTTATGGTGAATGTGTACTTTTAGAGAGATCTTAGGGTTTGTTACTTGGTGGCTAAGTCACTTTTTCCCTGGAAATAGAGGAGTTCTATTCCATTGCAATTCATCCCAAATCAATAAAAGTTCTCTCTCAACTTTTCTCTTCAATACTATTTTTAATGACTCGACTGGTCGTTTTGAGTATCTGCACTTCACTCAGTATTTTGAGAGCTCGAGTATCTCTGCATGATGTATTATAACTTGCGTAAATCGTCGGTATTGGTTTTCAAGTTATTCAGAATCGATTTGGAAGAATACTCTAAGTTGGAAGAGTTGACCAAGTTTGACTTTTTAGCATTTGACTCGGAATGGAGTTCCGTCAGTTCCATTAGCTCCATTGGGTTGTTTTGGACTTAGGAGCGCGTCCGGATTGTAAGTTGGAGGTCCGTAGTCGAATTAGTCTTGAATTGGCGAAAGTTGAATTTTTGGGAAGTTTGACCGAGAGTGGACCTTTTGATATCGGGGTCGGATTTCGATTTCTGAAGTTGGAGCAGGTTTGCCATGGCAAATGTGACTTGTGCGCAAAATTTGAGGTCAATTGGACGTGATTTGATAGGTTTCGGCATCGGTTGTAGAAGTTGAAGTTTCAAAGTTCATTGGCTTTGACTTGAGGTGCAATTCATCGTTTCGAGGTTGTTATGCATGATTTGAAGCTTTGAGTAGGTCTTCTGTCATAAGGATCTTGTTTGCAAAATTTAGCACCATTTGGAGTTGATTTGATACGATTCGGACGCTTGGTTGCGATTCTAGAAGTTCTTGAAGTTTATTTATCTTCTTGCGTTTTGGCATCCGATTCGTGGTTTTAGAGGTTATTTTGATGATTTGATCACGCGAGCAAGTTCGTGTTGTGTTTCTGGACCTGGTTGTATGGTTGGTTTGGAGCCTCGGGGACTCGGGTAAGTTTCGGATTGGTTTCGGAATGATTTTTCATAATATTTGAGTGCTGGCACTGGTGTCATCGCCTTTGCGATGTTTTTGTCACAAATGCGATAATTGCAATTGTGAAGCAGCCATCACATTGGAAAAATTGGGCTACTGGGGGAAGGTTCGCATTTGCGAAGAAGCCCCTCGCATTTACGAAGTGTGGCAGTTCGCTTTTGTGAGGACCCCTGTTGCTTTTGCGAAATTATTGCCTTCGCATTTGCGAAGTATTGGGTCGCAAATGCGACCTCAGCAGGAGGCGTTCTGGTTCGCTTTTACAACAGATTGTTCGCATTTGCAGGGTTCATATTTGCGAACCCCATGTCGTAAATGCGACATCTGTAGCCTGCAAATAGCTGAGAATTCCGAGACTTAGCTTCATTTTGATATTTTGAACCCTAGCTTCGATGGGAGGCAATTTTATGAAGGTATTTTCATACCAAATCATTGGGTAAGTATCTCTAATCAATTCTCAACTATATTTCATGATTTTATATAATATTTAACATCAAATTCATGAGAAATATAGGGAAAAATTTGGGGATTTTATCAAATTTTTGAAAAATAAAAATTTGGAATTTGAGAGTCGAATAGGACTCGGATGGGAAAACAAAACACGTATTTGGACTCGTGAGGCTATGGGTAGTCAAGACCTACCCTTGGACCCGGGTTTTGACCTGACAGGTCCGGGGTTTGACTTTTTTTGTCTTTTTAGAAATTGAATAAAAATCACAGCTTTGATAATTGAAATTGTTTTCTCTTGCATTGTGTGATGTTTTCAAGTCATCTTTGGCTAGATTGAGCCGAGCGGAGGTGAATTGGTAAAGGAAAAAGCTAAATTTGAGTATTGAGTTAGCCGAATTGAGGTAAGTGTCTTGCCTAACATTGTTGAGGGAATTTTTCCTACTATTTAACATTGTTTACTACATGCGGGGATGATACATATATGAGGTGACGAGCGTATATGTATGAGCCAGGGTTAATCATGCTCGGGGATAGATTATGTTATAATAGTGTCTTGTAGAATTACGTGACCTTTTTGCTTCATGCCTTACTTGACTCCTAGATACTAAGAACATAGTATTAAATGTTAGAAATCAAGACTTAGCTTATTATAACTTGATCGAATTTGATGGGATTCTGAGAATACACTGATGTGTCTAATTCGGTCATCACTATGCGTAGTTATTAATACTTTGCTACAGCCGATATCCTTGAGATACTAGATTCTACACTTGTGTTGTTGGTCATTCGTGAGATTTGTTGAAGTAATTGAATAATACGGTTCTTGAGGGTTTATTGAATTATTATTGGCTTGAAAAGTGGTGTTTGGGATATGTTTGGAATATTCATTTAAACACTCTCCTTGATGTTATTTATGCTTCCTGCCTTGGTTGTCGTCGATATATATATGCTTGGTAAGGAAGAGTGTAAAGTACGAAGGGTGAGCCGTGCAATTGTTTATACATTATCATGTGAGGGAGAGTGTAAAGCATGAAGAGTGATGCCGTTCCATATTATTGAGAGTAAAAGCACGAAGGGTGATGCCGTGCCATGTTATGTGAGTGTAAAGCACAATGGATGATGCCATATCATTGAGAGTAAAAGCACGAAGGGTGATGCCGTGCCATATTATGAGAGTGTAAAACACGAAGGGTGATGCTGTGTCATTTTATTTATATTGTTATGCTTTTATATTATCGTGAGCATGGCACGATGAGTGTTTCTGTGCAGGCGAGGATGAGGGACATGCATTATGTTGTGATATCTGTTTTCTCGTGTATATGTTCATGTCTTTACCTTGAGCTGTTATTGTCGTAATTATAGATCTAACGTGACTTGTTGCTATTTTTCTGTCATTTATCTCTATCTGAATTGTTGTTGTGTTGCTCACATCTTCTACTTGCTTAATATCATGCCTATTTCCTGCTGTTATAAATACACTCATGTCATATCTATTCTGTTGCACTTTAGTACAAACCTTCTACCATGCTAGCCATTCGTGCCTCTACTTGTTAACTTGTAAAGATCATGTGTTCTTTCCTTATTTGTTATGCTTGTATCTAGGCCTCCATCATGCTAGTTAGTTGAAGTTGATACTCCTTGTCCTCCAATTGCTGTCATTACTCACATGCCTTCCGCCTAGTCTATTACTGTTGCCCACATGTATATCCTCGTTCATTATTGCTACTTGCGTATTTCCTACTTTGCAATTCCTGTATTGATATTTCTGTCATCTGGTTGGTTCTGTTTTACGTATATTGGATGAGGATGAGATAAAAGCACGAAGGATGTTGCCGTGTAATTGACTTGATATCTGAGTACACTCCTCATGCTATGAAAGTTATGAAGTGACTGTCGTGGTTTATTGGTTTCGTTCTAAGGAAAGAATTGGTCGAGGTATTGGAAGATGCTAAATTGTTATCTCTGCTAGCACCCGATTATTGTTTTGCGTATTCGTTTCATGTATTCTTCTCTGTTATATCGTGGTATAGTTCTACTGCTGATTTGTGGTGCGAGTTTTATCAATGAGTATCTTTTAACTAAAAAGCCTCGTCACTACTTCGACGAGGTTAGACAAGATACTTACTCGGTACATGGAGTCGGTTGTACTCATACTACACTTTTGCACCTTGCGTGCAGATTTTCTTTTGGAGCGGAGCTGCTGGTGATGTCGGGAGCTGACCCTAAAAATGTTCGTGCATTTCGAATATAACCGCCACTTGTCCTTGGTAGCTTAGGTCTTGTTAATCTGTATGTAAATTTTAAACAGATCGTGTAATTAATTATACCAATTTTGTAAATTCCAAGTCTTAGAAGCTCATGATTCGTACTACCAGTTCTTGGGTCAATTTGCAAATATTCAGATAATTCTTAACCGTTTTCCTATAAATCTCATTTGGATTGTATTTTCTGTTAGTTGGCTTACCTAGCGGATCGGGTTAGGTGCCATCACGACTAGTGGTTTTTGGATCGTTACACTATTCTTTTTCTCTTATTGTTTTATAACAGACAGCAAATTATTTCGATTCATCAAAATTATGAGGATTGTGAATAATTTTCAACTGAGATTAACATATTATAAAAAATATTGGAGAAATATTTCTTGGTAAATAAACAAATACAGAAGTATATTTTTTTGCCGCGAGTTTAAGGATGACAATGATTTAACTCGGAGTACAAATAATTCTGCAATAAATTGAAGAAGAAAAAAAACGTAGCAATTTCCCACAATAACTTTTAGCATATTGATGAAATTTACTACCGTAAAAGATATTCAAGAGAGTAATTCTAATGACTTTTTTGATATATCGATCTCTAACTTCGTAGAGTCGTCAAAACCGTCAAGTGGACATATCAAGCATAATTAGAACGTCGTGCTATTGATGTACCACTCGGAAAGAGTAAGAAGTTACTCACATCCGATGTTTATACCAAATAAAGTAAGACATGTCTTACACTTACATAATCATGGTTAAGTGATGTGTATTTTTTCCATAATTTTCAATTCTTATGGTTAAGTCATCTAGTTTAGTGTAAACACCAGGTGCGAATAAATTATTACTCGGAAAATCCTTGGATTGTATCTTTTTTTTTTTGCCGAATTTCTTCTCCTTTCCTATTTTTTGATCAGCAGGATCATGAGGACAAAGATCTTTTAGATTTCATATGTGTGCAGAATCTGTTAATTGTTTGTAAATCCTACACTTTTTAGTCAACTTTATGGATTTGAATTCTTCTAACACTGAATTCGTTGTCGTAGATTCAACTAATTTAATTACCATGTGCAGAATCTATTTGTTGTAATTTCTTTCTCTTTTCTGCTTTTGATGAGCTCGAATGCTCTTGAATTGTTTTGACACATTCTCATATTGTATCATACTTCTTTTTGAATATTCAAAAATTATATCTCTGTTCTTTGAGAAAATACTTACAACCCACCTCCCTCTCTGCTCATATTAATTTGACGTGAAAATGTTGACTAAACCACTAGCCAATGCCCCTTTGAAAGCAACTCTAGCGATTAAAAAGAATTTCAACACCTCAAAAGTACTATTTTATTGAGTCTATTATGAACTCATTTTGAAAAAACGACAATTATATATAGCATGCATTGTATTTGTAGACGCATATATGCTATTGGCAACATTAATATATATAATAACCGATACAATATGCAAAAGATTGAATAGAGCAAGAAGTCATGCACTTTTTTGATGAATCAAAATCGAAGACAAGTAATGTCACGACTCAAAAACCATTAAAGGTCGTGATGGCGCCGTACACTACTGTCAGGCAGGCCAACAATAAATAATTAATTTGGTTCTCATTTTAGTATTTTTGAAATCATAATTTCCTTAAGTCAAATAATAAATGGTGAACTTCACAGAGTAAATAATAGTGTTTTTAACAAATTTCAATACTGAATAATCCCATAATCATCCCAGAACCCGGTGTCACAAGTGCATGAGCATCTACTAGGAAGTAAAAATAACATACAATGACTGTCCGGAATACAAATTGGACAGAAAGAAAAATACAAGTACTCTGAACGGGACTCTGCTGGCTGCGGATCGTCTCATAAGATGCAACCCACCTAAGTCCCCGTATCAATCACGCCACTGCGCCCACAAGGCCACTGAACATTCATGTGCCTGTACAACAAAATGTACAACAAGTGTAGTATGAGTACGAAAACAACGCTTACCCAGTAAGTATCCTGTCTAATCTCGAAGAAGTAGTGTCGAGAGGTCGACTCCGACACTTACTATGGACATCAATAATATAATTAGTCGTGAATTTATTAAAAACGGCAGTAAATTCAAAGAAATCATGAAGCAAGTAAACAATCCTTTTGGTAATAAGAGATTTGCAAATTCATATTTCATTATTTATCAATTTATCTGAGACCAGGGAGGCAATATCATTATTTTATAAATTTCAAGGCAAGCAATACAACCATGCACAAATCATGCTGAGGTCGTACGGCCCGATCCAACATAATATTTAAACCGTGCACTGCCAGAGGGTCGAATGGGCCGAACCATAGATGCATCTATTTAATCTACCGAGGCGTTCGGCCCGTTCCACAAAAGATAAACACATTCAAACAGTCAATCAAGAATTGATCAAGGGCAACTATCCAAGGAAAAGACAATTTCTCTTTTAAAAGTCAAAAAAACGATGTCTATGATTTAAGCATTTTAAATTGACAACAAGATTGAAAATATTACAAGTAAAGCATGCTTTTGGGTCCTAGACTACCCGAACTTAAGCATAATAGTAGCTACGCATGGACTCTCGTCACCTCGTGCGTACGTAGCCCCCGTAAATAGGAGCACATATTGATTTATTTCACCTATGGGGTAAATTTCCTCTTACAAGTTTAGAAAGGAGACTTACCTCGCTCCGAAGTTCCATAACTAGCTTCCGAGTCCTTCAAACAACTCGAATCGATGCTCAACGCTCCAAAACTAGCTAATAATTATGCAAACCCATTAATATATACTCAAATACTCATTAGAATCCAATTTATAACAATTTCTAATCCCGATCGAAAAGTCGATAAAAATCACCCTCGGGCCTACGTGCCCGGATTTCGAAATTTTTCGAAGATAAACTTTATCCATAACGCCACGAACTCAAATATATAACTTATTCCAAGTTCCTTGTCCAAAATCGTGGTCAAAATCCAAAAATACAAATTCTAGATTTTTCCACCAAAACCCCAAATTTCCACTAATATTTCATGATTAAATCCATATAAAATCATGTATTTAACTCAAAATTGGGAAGAAAGCCCTTACCCCTTGCTAGTTGATGAAGATGGCACTCCATATTGCTCCAAAATCGGCTCCCATGGACGAAATAAAATGAAAATGAGCCAAACCCTTCGTTTTAAAGAAGACACTCCCAGCCCCGACATTCGCACCTGCTGTCTAGTAGCCGCACCTGCGAAAATCCATCGCAGGTGCGGCTCTAACTCAACCCAGCAGCTTCCGCTTCTGCGATCTTCCTTCCGCATCTGCACCTTCGTAGGTGCTGATCTTCCCTCGCACCTGCGTTCCTGCTTGCTTCTGTGACTCCTAGGCCGCTTCTGCGGCTCCGCACCTGCGGCCAAAACCTCGCAGGTGCGGTTACACCAGATGCCAGCTTCCTAAATCCTTCTTCAAATTATAAATTCGATCCGTTAACCATCCGGAATCCATCCGAGGCCCTCGGGACCTCATCCAATCACACCAAACTGTCCCAAAATATAATGCGGACCTGCTCGAGGCCTCAAATCACATCTAACAACGTCGAAATCACGAGTCACACCCCAATTCGAGCTTTATGAACTTTATAACTTCAAACTTCTTCATTCGATGCCGAAACCTATCAAATCACGTCTGAAATCATCATGCAAACCTGTTGGAACCTTCAAATCCCGATTCCAAGGTCGTTTACTCAAAATCAACCCTTAGTCAGATTCTTCCAACTTTAAGCTTCCGAAATGAGAATTCTCTTTCCAAATCAACTCCGAAATCCCTGAATCTCAATTCCGACTACGCGTACAAGTCATAATACCTAGTGAAGCTGCTCATGGCCTCAAACTGCTGATCGACGCACTAGGGCTCAAAACGACCTGTCGGGTCGTTACAAGCAAGGGCTTTATTATCCAAAAGAAACACACCATAAACAAACTCATACCATCTGTCTATTTCCAAAATAAATAAATAAATAAATAAAAACTTCACTTGTCACGGCAGAAGCAACAAGGATGAGGTAAATAATTATAATGTTATAAATATTTTTTCGCAGGACTTTCTTCCGCAAGCAGGGACGCATGCACCTTTTAACATGCGGTGTTACGGGACATCGCTTTATCCATTTTTTTATTAAATAGTTATAACAAAAAAAATAAAATATTGGGAATATGTATAGAAAATGACACCGCTTATCATTATAATAATTTATTTATTTGTTTATTTTTCTAATTATAATACCACTTATATAAAATTCTGCGTACACCACTATCAAGGATAAGATAACTATTTAGTTTCCAGTTGTAGCAGTGTTTGCTCAAAAGTTATTACATATCTTATGAGTATAAAACAATACAAATGAATCACGGGAAAATCATAGCAAATCGTAATAATCCGTTGGACCAAATGAAAGAAGCGAAAATAAGTACTCAGGATTAGGGGGAGAAACATTAAAAGCCTTTATTGATAATATTGGTTTGGTCTGTCTCTCCATGAAGAGATTCAGAGCCTTACAATGGTGTTTTCACTTCCCATAAGATGGGTATGTTTTTCTCTTCTCTCTCTCTCTTGTCCATAGTGGTGAAGAAGCAGCCCCCCTTTCTAGGGTTCCCTCTCTGGGTATTTATAGCTGTGGGCTTCGTGAGCCGGCGATAAGTGGCCGTGACCACGTGGGGATCTCGCCTTAATGGTGGCGGGTAGGCCATGGCCTTGTCGATCGAACCAGATGCGGGTTGATCATCGTCAATTCTGAGTGGTCGTGCCATTAATTAATCATGAATTAACTTAAAACGGGATTAGCCTCGTTAATTATCGTGGGGTCGAATTCTGACCCATACAGTTAGTCCCTCCGCTTATTGAGGTCGGGCCTTGGCCGAGCTCGATGAGCGGATTCCATTGGCTATATTTCGAGAAACACGGATGGCGATGTCGACTGTTGCTTCGGTCGAAGCCGAATTCTTTTTGGCGATGGCCCTTAGCCTTGTAGAGTATTAGTATCCTGTTATTGGGCTATCAAGTCATCGTTCGATCGAGGTCGAACTCTCCTCCTGGGCGAAGGCACCCTTTTAACTTACTTAGGGTGAGGTCGAGCTGCATTGTGCTCTGATCCCTACGTTTGTTTTGGAAGCGTACCCGTCGGCCGTGGCGGACGGGTCGTATGTTGTGCGGCCGAGGAGAATGAGGGCACGCTTGATACGTGCTCGGTGGCCTTAGCCGTTTACACGTTGGAGATGACCGTAGCCTTTCATATATTGGAGATGGCCGTAGGGAATGAGTATGCGCCGGGTACGTATTTGGTCACGTCCAGAATTTTGAAGGCGTACGGCACATTCTTTCAACATTCGCAGGCCGTAGCGATTATTCTGACGGCAGTACGTTGGCGGATGGCTGAGAAGTCGCTTTGCGGAGCTTGTCATAATGACGCTTGCTTCGGCAGAACCGAACCGTTTTACGGTTGGTCGTGCAGTTAATGATGGCTATTGGGTTTCGCGAAAGCCATTTATGTTGCCTATAAAGGTGGGTTGAGGCATTCATTTCTCATATCTTCATTGTTCATCTGAGAGAGATTCTGAGGAAACTTTTTCGTTTCGCAAATTCATCTTCTCCTTTCTTTCCTTTGATTGTGATAACCTTTGTCTTTAGTAGATCAATAATGACAGGTAGTTCTTCCCACGATGCTCTTCCGATAGACTTTCCGGTAGTTGAAGGGCCACCTCGGGCAATGGGAGGTGCAGAACAGATAGAGACCGGAGAAGTTCCGTCGGTTGACGAGGTAGTTCCTCGGCCCGGAGGTCCGGCGATTGATTTCACTGTCGACGGTGGAGTGGAACCGGTGGATGAAGCCCCGTTAATGGGGGAGATTGGGATGGCCCGATTACGGGAACAGGGGGCCATTCCCACCCATGCAGACATCATTCTTGCTAGAAGCGAGGAGAGGGTCCACACCGACCGCAGGGGATACTGCGTTTTTTACGCCTATCCTTTCAGGTTGGGGTTCAAGATCCCGCTCCCAATGCTGGTGGTGGATTTCTGCCGTTATTACGGGGTGTTCCCGGGTCATCTCACTCCTTCCCTCTACAAATTATTGGCAATGTTCATCAAGTACGCGGAATTGGCCCGTAGGGAGGTCACGCTGCAGCATGTGCTGAGTCTCTACGCTTCCCAGAGAGTCCGTGGCACCATGATTCAGGCGTGCCCTCGTGGGTCGAGGGGCGTGGTCATGAGATTGGATGACGAGGTCGAACCTCGCCCTTTCGAGCACTTCTTTTATATCAGGACCAAGCACCTGGTGGCGGATGCTACTGGGTTCCCAGAGGCTTGGAACCATGCGCGTAAGTTCTTTAGTGGTTGAGTTCCCTTTTCTTCCCCTCTTTATGATTTGTGATCACAAGCGTTAACTCGTGTTGTTTTTGTAGCCGACAGGTCGCCGCTGGCCCCATTATCTTGGATACGTGAGTGGGTCGAGGCCGTACTCCTCCATACGGCGGGGATACGCACATGGACGTCTTTCTGGGAGAGGCATGGCCGTAGGCCTGTGGCAGGTAAAAAATTGATTTCTTCTTCTGTTTCGCTTTGTTTCAACTCTATTCATCAACTTTGTTTTCCTGTGATCAGGGAGGGCGCGCCGCGTCAGGGCCCCTCAGTTGGCCTTTCGTCGACCGGGTGCAGTCGCTCGTCTTACTGCGGCGCCTGTGTCGCACTCAATACCGAGGGCGGCATCAGTTGAATCTTCAGCGGTTTCCTCTCCAGCGCGGTCCGCGCTTCGGGATGAGGGGCCATCGGGGGTTGTGCGCCCTAGGGCGGAGTCGTCATCAGATGGGGAGAAGGAGAGGCCGTTGATAAAGCGTAGGGTCGCGTTTGCGCCGGCTCCTCCTGTGGTAATTAATTTGGACTCCCCCCCGGCAGACGCGGAGAGGAGTGCGGCTGCGGCGCCTGCCCTTGAGGGCGGACAAACAATGGGGGTTGCCCGGGTTGGTTCAGGTCGTGATGATACCGTTTCTTCGGCGACTCAATTGGTGGTTCCAGTCGCTGAGACGGGAGGTAGTTCCTCAGCGGCTGCTAATGTGAGTGAGCCATGCGCTCCTTCGGCGGTTGCGGCGGGAGGTTCCACTTCGCCGGCGGCTGAAGGGGGGAGAGATGCTGTAGGGGGTGAGGATGAGTCTGAATCCGACTTGGATCCTGACGACGTCCGTATGTTCCAGGAAGGCTCCACCAATTCAGCGGTGCGCGCAGGGGGGCGATCTCGCTTCATCAGGTTCCCTCGGAATTGAACTTATTGCTCCAAGGTGAAAGCTTGGTGCCGCAGTTCGAGCCGCTATGCTCGGAGGCCGAGAATGCGTCGTTGAGGGGCGTTACTGATGTCAGACTGATGAATGAAGTAGCCGTGATGGGCTGAGGGTATGTACTATTACGTCGGTTCGCTTCTTCTTTGCCTTAAGTTTATTCTAATCGTTGCCTTTGCTTTGCAGTCTTATCTGTTGGAGGTGGAGAGCATCCGTCGAGCCAAGGTCCGCTCGGGGATATTTTTGCAGGCGCTGGAGAAGTATCGCCGCTACCGAGATCAGTGCCGAGAGTTGCGCGTGCGCTTGAGGAATGATCCTCGCAGCCGGGCCTTGGTCGAAGAGCTTGCGAGGCGGGAGCTTCAGATGCAGCAAATACTTGGCAGGACGAGTGCTCTCGAGGAGCAGCTCCGCCGAAAGGATGAGGAGTTCGAAGCGGTAAAGAGGGTCGCAGCTGAGTGCGAGCGCCGGGGCGAGGCCAAGGCGTCGGAGGCCGCTGCGGCATGGAGCGGGAAAGTGACCGCGTTGGAGGGTGAAGTCGCGGCATTGAAGCTTCAAGTGAGGGATGCCTCGTCGAGGGCTGGGGCGTTGAAGGAAGCTATCCGCGTGCACGAATCCCAACGGGCATTGGAAAGGGATGCTGCGGCCTTTAGAGAAGCGAGTCTCGAGGAGCGGATTGGGGTCTTTGAGCAGGACGCCCAGGTCATGGCGGACCAGATCACAGCTTTAGAAGAAGAGAATCAGCGGCTACGGGATCAAGCCGCTTCTTCCAGCCAGGCTCGAGAACTTTGGGTCTTTTCCGAGGCCAACCGTGATGTATATAAGAGTTTGTGGGAGGCCGGCGTCGTGACCGAAGCTGCTTTCGAGGGGGCGCGTCAGAAGGCTCGTGAGGCACGTGCCGACTGTGGTTTTGACGCGGCGACGCCAGAGGCTGACGCTGGTGTAGACGGTGGCGCAGACGGCGCCGAGTAAAAAGATGTTTATGCATTTTTTCTTGTCTTGTTCGCCGTTTGGCGTTTAAGTGTTTCTTGTTTTTTTTATTTCCTGTATTGATCGGCCTTGGCCGGGTGTAAGCGGGGATGACCCGCAATTGACTCTGTAAATATATAAATTTTCTTTTCCATGGCCTGCCTTGTGCTTGTTTTGTGTCACTGTTTTTCTTTCATTTTTTAGAGTTTTTGTTGTGCTTTTTGTTGACCGTCGGCGTTTGCGGCCCTAGTCGAATTTAGATCGACGGCTTTAGTCGTGATAGAATCGACGGCCTTAGCCATAAAGGCAACTTCGACTGTCGTCGGGTCGTTTACCCACCGCAGTCGAATCTAGGTCGACCGTTGGTGGTGATGGCCTTAGCCATAATATAATTGATGGCCTTGCTTTTTCAACTCGGTGCGGGCGAGTCTTAGCCGTTATTTGGCGATAGCGGCGCTTAGCCTTAGTCCCAGTTCGGACGCGGTCGAACTACCGGTCGTGATGGTAAAAAACGCGGCCTCGTAGTTTGACCGGGGCCGAACTTTACGCGGCCCGAATCTTAATTCGAGTTGGGAGAACTTACTTGAATGGCGAGGGTGCCTATCCTGCGCTTCGATTTGTTGGAGGTCGGCTTTGCTTTCACAGATGAAGGCGTTCGGCCTGAGTCTCGGTTTAACTGCGGTTGAACTTGCTAATGTTGAGGACGAAGGCGTCCCTCCTTGTAGTTCGAGCGAGGTCGAGCTCGTTGGTTTTAATGACGAAGGCACATAGCCCGAGTCTTGGTTCAACCGTGGTTGGACTTTGTTAAATTTGGTGGCGAAGGCACATTGCTTGAGTCCCGGTTCAACCGTAGTTGAACTTTTTGGTGAAGGCGCATAGCCTGTCTTGGTTCAACCGTAGTTGAACTTTTTGGTGAAGGCGCATAGCCTGTCTTGGTTCAACCGTAGTTGAACTTTTTGGTGAAGGCGCATAGCCTGTCTTGGTTCAACCGTAGTTGAACTTTTTGGTGAAGGCACGTAGCCTGAGTCCCGGTTCAACCGTAGTTGAACTTATTGGTGAAGGCGCATAGCCTGTCTTGGTTCAACCGTAGTTGAACTTGCTGGTGAAGGCGCATAGCCTGTCTTGGTTCAACCGTAGTTGACCTTTTTGGTGAAGGCGCATAGCCTGTCTTGGTTCAACCGTAGTTGAACTTTTTGGTGAAGGCGCATAGCCTGTCTTGGTTCAACCGTAGTTGAACTTTTTCGATTTTGATGAAGAAGGTACATAACCTGAGTCCCAGTTCAAGTGTTGTTGAATTTGGTTGATTTTGATGGCGAAGGCGCGTAGCCTGAGTCTGATATTGTGGGTATTGAGTGCTGAAACTCGTTTTGGATTCGAGACCTTGAGCGGCTTATCCGTTGTCTTCCCAACCAGGGTATATAGGCTGTCCTGAGGCGACTCTCGGCTCGAGATATCTCCGTGCCGGTTTCTGACCGGAGCTCGTGTGCCTTACAGAGACTTTCCCTTAGGAAGGGATGGGGCCCCTTCTTGTTTGCACTATCTGAGATTGGAGAGAGAGAGGGGACTTAGATCTTGATTTGAGATGTTCGAGTTCCCCTTCGAGTTTGGCGCTTCTTTGCTTTTGGTCCAGGGAAGAACTACGCGATTTTGCTAGGAAATCCCCACAGACGGCGCCAAATTGTTTGCTCAAAAGTTATTACATATCTTATGAGTATAAAACAATACATATGAATCACGGAAAAATCATAGCAAATCGTAATAATCCGTTGGACCAAATGAAAGAAACGAAAATAAGTACTCAGGATTAGGGGGAGAAACATTAAAAGCCTTTATTGATAATATTGGTTTGGTCTGTCTCTCCATGAAGAGGTTAAGAGCCTTACAATGGTGTTTTCACTTCCCATAAGATGGGTATGTTTTTCTCTTCTCTCTCTCTCTTGTCCATAGTGGTGAAGAAGCAGCCCCCTTTCTAGGGTTCTCTCTCTGGGTATTTATAGCTGTGGGCTTCGTGAGCTGGCGATAAGTGACCGTGACCACGTGGGGATCTCGCCTTTATGGTGGCGGGTAGGCCATGGCCTTGTCGATCGAACCAGATGCGGGTTGATCATCGTCAATTCTGAGTGGTCGTGCCATTAATTAATCATGAATTAACTTAAAACGGAATTAGCCTCGTTAATTATCGTGAGGTCGAATTCTGACCCATACCAGCAGCACTGGAACTTACACCTGCATTAGCACCGAAACCTTCACCTACACTAACACCGACACCTATACTTGTAGCATTATCGGAACCACCAAAACTTCCACCTGCACGCACACCGATACCTACACTTGTAGTATTAACGGAACTACCAAACCTTCCACGTGTAGGCGGCATAGCACTACGGAAACTTGCACGGACAGAAATTAATTCCCTACCACCACTTCCACCGTCGGAACCTGCACCTGCACTAACACCGACACCTACACTTGTAGCATTAGCGCAACCACCGAACCTTCCATGGGTAGGCGGCATAGCACTGCGGAAACTTGCACGGACAGAAATCAATTCCCTACCACCACTTCCGCCGCCGGAACCTGCACCTGCACCAAGCAATCGCCTGCCAACCATACCAGATGTCTGCTCTATATCACTAACAAGAAGAACAATTAAGACGACAACAACAACTCTAACAAAACAAGCTGAGATACCCATTACTATAAGTTTACGTACTTTAATGTGGAGTATCTATGAAGAAAAGGAGAAGAGATAATAGTTAAGAGTCCCTGGAAATTATGTGAGAATGTAATTGCTTGAGCAAATATATATAGTGTTAAAATGGCTCTTCTTTTATTCAATTAACTATCCATGGCTTTTGTTTAATTGAGCATGTATTATTTTATCTACGAAGCGTGAAACATACGTGCATTGTGGATTACAAAAGCCACGGGTATTATTTTATTCAATTAATAATAACTTGCAATGGCTTTCTAGTTTTTATTTTTAAATTGACCATGTACTAGGAAGCGTGAAATTAAACAATGCGTAATAAGAAATAAAAAATAAAGCATTAAGAAAGAACTTCTAATGTTTTATTTTATAATATGACACACCGTTATAATTTGGAGAATTGTAGGAATTTTCTTTTGATCAGTTTGTTTTGCAAACATTTTTTTTTGGGGATTGTTAACTAGTGATATGCTACTTATAGTGGATGACTTTTTACGTAATTCAAGAATATGTAAGTTTTCTTTTGAAAAACTTGAGATTGTATGTTCGAATTCACAAATTAGTTAGTTTGACTTATGTCATGCAAAGTCGAACAGAGGGAGTATTAAATTATGATTATATATAGATGACGGACTTAATTAAGCGATGCATGATCGAAATAAAAGATGTTTGTATAAAGTGGCTGTATATATGCAACTAGCAAAAACTTATATTTGACAGTACCCTTTATCAATAAGAAGATGACGACTGTGATTAATTTGCAACAGAAAAACTCTTTCCTTTTCGTTTGTAAAGTTATTCTTAATTAATTTTGATATTAGCTAGTTTATACTAGAAAAAATTGTTGAATCATGGGAAATCTATTTATATTGGATTCTTAAGCAGTGGCGGAGCTAGTTTCCGTGAAGGGAAGTTCAAATTGAATCACCTTTGCCAAAAATTGTACTACGTAAAAGTTTTTTGTATATATATAAATTATTGAATCTCTTTTATTGTATCTTAAGTGTGACGTTTTTATATTTTGTTGAATGTGTTTTTATATTGTCCTAAAGAGAATGCTTTTAACACACCTCAAGCTTCAAAGTATTCCGTAGATTACCAACACATATTACATCGAGTTAGAAAAAAGTTTCAAGAATTTGATATTGATTAATTACATAAAAATTTCTTAATAAGAGACATTAGATTATTGTTTTATCTCGTACTATATGATTTAAAATCAATATGACCCATACAACCGAATAACAGCTAAAACTGACAGGCCCAAGTTTTTTGAACAATGATCTTTACCACTATTTATTTTTGCAGATAGAAATTCAGTATTGTAGATCTGCAGTTCAAGAACCAACTTATATTCATCCCTAGACATGATTATTGCTGTTATAGTACATGTTTAATATCTGTTTAAGGAACCAACAGAAAAAACATTTCGGTTTAACTAACATAAGTTTAGTCTTTTTTTTTATGCACCCGGTATCCGGTATCCGACTATTTTAATTTGATTTGCACTGTAAAGTCAAACTTTGGGGGGCAAAAGCATGCCGTATACCAAAGATTTGATAAGGGTAGAGGAATACTTGTCACTCGAATACAACCTTTAGTGGTGAATTTTTCTATTATATTGGTTTATGATTCATTTAGGAGTTAGTTAATGATTAGAAAGACTGATTACTGTTGAATTGAGCAGCAACAACAACAACAACAACAAATTCAGTGCAACTGCACATATGGGATTTGAAAAGGATAATGTGTACGCAGACCTTACCCCTACCTTATGAAGGATAGTGTTCAATTGAGCAATGCATGATATAATAAATATACTAGTAATTTTTTTTTTTTTACAATTCTACCCATAATCTCAATCTTATGGGTTCTGAAGTTTAGAATAATTAATTCAAGTGTTAGTAACTAGGTTCTAAATTAATATTTGTACACAATTAATAATCTTTTTAAACATAAATATACCTTTTATTTGGTAACTAACTTTTTGTATTAATCACTAGAAATAACTGTACAAAGAGCCGTAGCTAGCTAACTCAGCTAGTTATCATATTTACAAATGAATCTCAGACCTCTTCCTAGACTTCCTATTAGAATCTATATCTATGTAATATTTCAGCTATTCTAGGAGGAGCTCGCGCACAACATACACATGCAATCTCCTTTGCTATTCTTTCCTATCCTATACTTATCTTCTCAAATATTCTTTTGTTTCTCTCAATCCATATGCAATGTACTGCCTTTGTGTATAACATCTTGAAAAATTGGGCTTCTCGTGATTTCCTCTTAGCTCTCCTGATCACTTCATACACACGTTGTTCCCAATCCCCTAACGCTATGTTTTGGCTATGTGACCATTGCATTAGCTTGTTCATCACTGCCTTCATGTAGTCACATTCCACATAGAGATGATCTCTAGATTCCTCTGCTTGGTGACATAGGTTGCACTTGCTCTCTACCTCCATACCCCATCTATTCAGTCTATTTGATGTTAGCAGTCTATTCTGCATTTGTAGCCAAAGAGTAAATCGAGCTTTTGATCTTCCAACATTTCCAAACATCATACACTTCCATGGAATTGTTCTCCCAGCAAATGTAGATAGATTTGATTAATGACACTCTTTCCTGTGCAAACATGTATGCTTTCCAGCTCTAGGATATTCTTTGCTTCCAGGATTTTCCTCACCATCCAGCTTGCTTGTTTTGGCACTATTATATGATCCATCTGTTGTCCTTTTATATAGTATGTATGTATCCACCTTATCCAAAGCATGTCTTTTTTGCTTCCAAGATCCCAGTACAACTTTATTATAGCTGCCTTGTTCCATAGTCTTAAGTTTATCATATTTCATCCTCCACTACTTTTTGGAGAACAGATTTAGGTGACCAATGCTTTCCTTGTTATTACATTGTTGCATGTTCATAAGTAGCTCCTGCAGAACCCTTCCACTGTTTTCATCACCTTTGCTGGTAGTGCAAACAATTGTGCCCAATAGGATTGAACCCCAAATAGTACACTTTTTATCAGTTTAGCTCTTCCTGCATATGACAGTTTTTTTGTTATCCATGATGTAATTCTTGCCACTATTTTCTCAATGAGGGGTTGCCATTGTATTAGTGTCAGCTTCTTTGTAGATAGAGGAACTCCCAAATACTTGAATGGTAGTGCCCCTTTTGTGAACCCAGTTGGCTCAGTATCAACTCTTGTTCAACCTGTGGTACACTTCCAAAATAAATGGAGCTCTTTCCTAAATTTGCTTGTAAACCTGATGCCTTTGAGAACTGGTTGAAACTATGTTGTACTTCTGTTATTGAAGAAATGTCCTCTTGAGAATATCAGCTGGTCGTCAGCAAAACATAGATGGGTTATTTCGAACTTTGCACACCTAGGGTGATAATAAAATGTTTTCTTCTTAGTCATCACCTTTAAGTTGCGACTCAGATATTCCATTACAATTGCAAACATGAAGGGAGATATAGGATCTCCTTGCCTGAGTCCCTTTGCAGCATTAAAGGGTCTGTTGGTTCACCATTCACCATTATAGTATAGTTCATAGTCTTTACACATTCCATCACCCATGCTATGAACTTACCATGGAACCCCAGTAGATTCATAATTTATTCTAAATAGCTCCATTCAACCGAGTCATAGGCCTTCTGGAGGTCTATTTTGATCATACATCTTGGTGACACATGTTTCCTTGTATAAGCTTTGATTAATCATGGGCCATGATGATGTTATCTCCTATTTTTCTCCCTGGAATAAAGCCAGCCTGAGATATACAAATGATGTTGTCAAATACTTTTTGTAGCCTTGCTATTGGCCTATGCTCTTTGATTGTTGTTGGATTATTAGTCTTTGGGATCAGGGTAATGGTTGTACAATTAATGGCTCTATACATTCTTCTAGTTGAGAAAAACTCCCTCACTGCTTTAGTCACCTCTTCACCAATGACGTGCCATGTTTTTCTGAAGAAGACATCATTATATCCATATACTCCTGGAGCTTTGTCATCCGCTATGGCTTTCAGTCCAGATTTTATTTCCTTCTCTGTCACCTCTGCACATAGCATCAGTCTTTGTTGTTGATTTAGCATTTGGCCTTTTTTCATTATAGCTCAGCTTACTGCTGGAAGGCTTCCTGCAGTTGTTCCCATTAAACTCTTGTAAAACTTGATGGCCTCTTCTTTGATCTCTTTAGGCTCATTAATCTTCCTTCCATCTAGAGTTGTCAGCTCTCTTATCTATTTTTTTTTGAGTTCTTTCCTTCATTACAGCTGAGAAATACTTTGTGTTTGCATCTCCTAATTGTATCCATTTAGCTCTAGCTATCTGCTTCAAAATGCTTTCTTCGATCATTGACCACTTTTCCAGGTTCTGTAGTGTAGTCTTTTCTTGTTCCAGCATATCTTCATTATATATCTGCTGTAGGTTGCTTTGAATTGCCATAAGTTCATTCCTTTCATCCTCTATCTTCTGAGTCACACCTCTAAATTCATTGTTGTTCAGCTGCCTTAGTCTTGGTCTAAGTGCTTTCAGTTTTTTCCATATGCATCTCATGGCCCAGGGATCACTTATTTGTTTCGAAGTGTCTATTACCATTTGTTCAAACTCTTGATGATCTTCCCAGACATTGAAGAATCTAAATGGACTTTTTATGGTTAACTGATCAGATTCCATAAGAAGAAACATTGGATCATGATTAGATATCCCTGGCAGACCATACTCCATTATTATATTGCCGCATTTCATCATCCATTCATAATTGCCAAATGCTCTGTCAATTCGACTAAAAATTTCTATCCTCCACTTGTTGCTTGTTTGTCCAAGTGTAGTAGTCACCTCTCCATGATAGTTCACTCAGGTTGGTTGTTTGAATGCATTCAGCAAAATCTTGTATATCAGCCTGATGGACTGTATTCCCAAGCAGTCTATCCATTGAACACAACAATGCATTAAAATCCCCTAACACTAGCCAAGGTACTGTAATGATTTGAGCTAGTGTTTTCAGGGATTCCTATAGCTCCATTCTCTGCTCATTAGTATTGAAACCATAGATGACAGTAATCTCACACTCCAGTTCTGCAGTATGTCCTCTTACTTCACAGTGAATTATTTGTGCTCCTTCTGCTTTCTTATTTACTTGGTACCTATTAGTGTCCCATAACACCCATATTCGACCATTACTAGCTATTGAGTAGTTATGTAACCATCCCCATCCTTGGGCTATATTCTTAATTATAGCTCCAGCCTTATTCTTCTTGACCCTTGTTTCTACTAGTGCAACTATTCCTATTTTTTTCAATATATTTCTTACTTCCTTCTGCTTATATCTCTTATTCAATACTCGTATGTTCCACACAAGCCAAGTCATATTGATCGTTTTGTTCTACCTCCTATATCAGGAGGTTCTGATTGAGCCACTTTCACATATCTATTCAATACTTCAAACCCATTCTTCACTAGCACTGAACCTGGTACTAGGAAGTTGATGTAGTTTAGTTCTGGTCTTGCTCTTGCTTCACTCTTGCTCATGTTTGCTGCCACTGGGGTTGTATCCTTCTGTTGCAGTTGCATATTGGTCTTCACCACCCCTGAATTCTGTCCTGCTTCTGTGACTCTTGTCATTGCATTTGTTTCCACCTGTTGAAGGTTATCTTGGTTAGGCTTTGTCAGATGATCCTCTTCTACATGTTGCTTTGCTTTTCCTTTGTCTTTTGTAATCCATTGTAGCACTATTTTCTTTGTCCCCTCTTTTCTTTCGCTCGATCCTTATGTTGCTGCTCCTGTCTTCTTCCTTCTTGTTGACACTTATGTTACGCCCCGCAATATTACGGTGAAATTACGCCTTGCAGTGTTACAATACGATGATGTTACGCTTCGCATTATTATATTACGACGATGTTACACCCTGCAGTATTATACGTGGAATTGTTGTAAGATAATTGACCTGAATTCAAGGACAAGATTATATGGAGATTATAAGCATTATGCTATTTCAAACAAGTGATGAGTAAATTCGTGAAGGTGAGAGGGTAAGAAAATCGAAGAAAATGAAATTCCGTCAAAGCTTGGAAATTTGGGATAAAATGCGGTCCGAGCTATAATACCCGGTATTTATGGACTACTGTCATACAACGTACTACATGACCATGATAGTAAGATGTACAAGATATGGTAAAAGTGAGTAGTATTTTAAGTAATTTGAGATAATTCTTAATTATGTGGGTGATTGGTTAATTATTGGATAATGGGATATTAGCCAATTAATTAAGAAATTATATTGGATAGAGATTAAGGGCATGAGGTGGAAGCCCCCCATGCAAATTGAAATGACTCATGTTACAAAATGAAAGGTGGCATCAAAAGTGTCATACAAATGACACTTATGTAAAGTCTATCAAGACATTAAAAGTTGGGATTGTGGTCTTCTTTGGCCTTAAATTAACCAAGGTAAGCTTATAAGCTTTCTTCCTAAATCCAAACATTTACAAGAACAGAAGTAAATCTCACTCCAACAAGAACGGATATTAATCTTGAAACAAAACGATTCCGATGAGATTTCTTAGCACCGTAGCAACGTGAGATTTTGTGATTCTAAAAGAATACGGTGCAACCTTTTCCAAGAATATCATACAGATTTTTTCCTACTTTAGGTATGTTAAGACTATCCCTTCTTTCTTTTGGCATGATCTATCCGATACAAATGAAACGAGCAAATACACAATTTTCATAAATAACTCTATTCATAGAAATACTAGAGATGCTTATATTCTTGATTCCCCATATGTTCTATTATTTTATCATCTGTTCATAGGTGTCAGAAAATACGTAAGTTGATAAAGTTTATTTCGTGATATTACTCAAAGGCATAATGGTCGTATGATATTCCAAGAGATTTTATTGGCGTACTTCTCATGCATTGCATTCATGTACATTGACCCATGACCTGATGGCATTACATACACGTATATATGTATCTTATATGTATATGGGATATGTGAAAAGGTTGCGACGATATATATGCACCACCACCTGATCAGCTAGTATACATTGATGATTTACCCACAGTGGCCGAGATGATATGATGGGATGCCCTTAGATGCTTGATGATGTTATGAATGCATATACTCATGCATGGTATGACATTTATACACATATGCATGACATTATAATATTAAGTGATTCACAGAGCTGTGCAAACGTACATGTCGAGTCTTGTACTCCATGTTTCTCTCATGCCTATTATTTACTAATTTTCATTCCTTACATACTCGGTATATTATTTGTATTGACATCCTTTTTGCTTGGGGATGCTGCATTTCATGCCCGTAGGTCCCGATAGACAGGTCGAGAACCCTCCAAGTAGGCTATCAACTCAGCGGAAGATGTTGGTACGCTCCATTTGCTTTGGTTAGTATGTTTTAGACGTGTATTGTTTGATATAGCGGGACTCTGTTCCGACCTTTACGAAAATTATGTATTCTTAGAGGCTTGTAGACAGATGTCATGTACGTAAAGGATTGTATGGCCTTGTCGGCCTATGTTCAGTGTACGAGTGGTTATTTTGGTCTTATAGGCCCGTATGTCTTTTGTATAAGTTGGTATCACATGTTGTATTCTACTTATCTCATGGTAGCCTTCCGGCTCAGCTATTTATGATAGTATGACATGAAAAGATACGTTATGTAGGTACCCAGTTGAGTAAGGTATCGGGTGTCCGTCGTGGCCCATCGGTTTGGGTCGTGACAAAAGTGGTATCAGAGCAGTTCTGTCCTAGGGAGTCTATAAGTTGTGTCTAGTAGAGTCTTGTTTATGGGAGTGTCGTGCACCACACTTATAAGCAGGAGGCTACAGGACATTCAGGACTGTCACTCTTTCTTCTTACTCTAGATCGTGTAGTAGAGCTCAGTTGTAAGAACTCAATTTCCTAAACTCTATCTTATTCGTAATACAATGATGCTTACATTCAGAAAGATGGTCGGTAGGAGATATAAGCTGTGGAAGTGTTGAGTCAGAGGAACTCGATTTTTACATTATGCTTATGGTGAGTAAATATGAGATCTTTAGCAGACCATGTGTGTACTAAAAGGTGTAAGGTTCTTGACAAGGAGTTTTAAGGCAAGAATACTTATCCACTCTTACGGTAAAAAGGAATAACAGAATCGGAAGGTAGACACAAGTTTCAGCAAGTACAAGAAGCAAGGTAAAAAAGGGTACGAGGTACCCAGTTAACAACAATTATCATTATTTACCATTCAAGAAGGGAGATATAGGCATTTTGAATTACCTTCAACAGTGACAGATGTACGTGCAATCGGCCACACCGCTCTCAGTTATGCCCTAAGGGAGCTAACAAATATAGCTTAAGAGAAGGACGGGTTATCAGGACCCAGCTGGGGTTAGAGTAACCCAAAATAGGGGATGAATTGGTAGAATTAGTTGACATTTCTGCAGGATAGTGCAAACGTGGTACTGGATCTCCTTGAGAGAAACCTAGATGGTGCACTCTAAAAAAGTACAACTAGATATGAGTGCTACGAAGATAGACACTTGAAACCTTGAAGGGATAAATATTACCTTAGTGTGGCTCGCGTCCTTAGTAGAGCAAGAACGTTAAGCAACCCGAAGAGCCATTGGATGGAGCAAAGGGGAGCTAAAAGCAAAAGAATGTCTTGTTCGAGTTTTTAGAATAAAGTGATAGGCATAACTGTTAGCGGGAAATAAGAAAAGAGTTAATGAAGCATTATGAGTAAGATATGATACATGGATGACAACGGTAGATCAAAAGATGACAATATTACAGAATCTATAGTAAAGTGAAGGAAGAGACAAGAGGTGACAGGTCTTAGGACAACAAAAGAGTATAGGCCATACAGTCATGTCCTCATTTCGAGAATTAAGTTCGTGACTCCAACGCGACTACCAGAAGGAAAAGTTAGATCCTAGAGTAATAGAAATCAGTATGGACCGGTGAACAAGATAAACTAAACATGAATTAGGGACTGAGTGATTTGATAATAGTCGACATCATTAGAATTTTAGAGATTGCGTTCCAACGACGATAGAATGGAAAACAGAAGAAGATTCATGAGAAATTCAGAGAATGGTCATTCAGGAAGATGCTTCCCTAAAGCAAGCAATGCGAGAAAAGTTAAGCTTAAGAGACTGTATGTGCCAGCTACATTAAGTGTCACCCTCGTGGGTAAGGAATTTTGTTATCCTTAGTATAGAAGGATTATCGCAAGGCGGGTAAGGGTCATCGATGATGTGAAAATACGCCAAGGAGGAAGAGGTAAAACATCTATGGGTAGATCGTCGTGGCTCCAATTCTTAGTACTCCCCTAAAGGGGGGAATATAGAGTGATGTGGCATTATGTTAGAATTAAGTGGTTCTAGTAATTATGGAATGGTAAAGGAAGAATGCGATAAAAATGAGAAAGGGATGTGATTGCACTTATTCAAATCCTACAGATATGTTATGATCCCAGAACATTATTCAAACACGACGTCAAGGAAAGGAAGTAAGGGTTCCTACCCGAGATGTTATTGATAAATAAGGAGCCAGTGCGAAAGGTAAGTTAAGACAAAGGAAATAACCCAAGAAAGATTGCGTGGGTTATCAATATGAGAATAGGCCAACAAGTAGTTGGTAGTTGATTTAGGAAGAGCCTAGTTATGGCTAGACAGGAGGTTACAGACGAATCGGGAGATCGTGCAAGATAAACATAGTAAAACCTAATATAGTGAATTCAGCCTCGCAGTAATGTCATTGCAATACTTGAGAAATCTTCAGATAGGAGTTAGGGTAGTTAAAGGTACCGTATGAATGTTACGGGGATAAAAGAGAGTGCCACTGGGAAGACAGTCAAACCTTCAGTTCAGAAGCAACCATACGAGCACATGAGTGTGGAAGTAAGTAACTAGGGATAATTATAGGCGCGGAAGGACATCAAAAATTTCATCGAGTATGCGATGTGATAAGCTAACAGCTTTACAAAAGTCAGAGGGTCCTCCCTAAATACTACAATGAAGACTAGCTGAGGAAGTAAGGAAGAAGGCTTCAACCTAAAGCTCAGTGACCTAAGGAGGAAATGGTCTTATAACAATAGTCTCACAACAACATTGTATGCACTCCATAAGAAAATGACACTTACTGTGGCTAATGAACGGGAAGTAAAATCAGAAGTGATATCCAAGATCATATGAGTTGTATGGAATTTCAATATGTGTGGGCACTAAGATAAGCTAAGTATGCATATGAAAGGGGGAAGAAAGACCAGGAAAAGTAAAAGCTTACGTTTAAAAAAAGCTGAGAAGGAACAAAAGGAATTATTCGCATAATGATCCAGAGTTAGTTATGTTATGGACGCACTTAAGAGTTTGGAGTTTTATACATGCAACATATACAGCCGTGGACAATTCCGATATAGGTTAAAAGAAAGAATTGAGCCCAGGTCATAGATTGAATTTTTAAAGGATTATATCATGGATATTCCATAGCGCCCATGAAAGGCTAAACATAATAACTAATACCATGTACCACAGACCATGAGATAGCTTAAGCCTACATGAAGGTTGATCAGAGGGAAGAGGAAACTAAAGAGTTACATCAACTAAGTAAATCAGGAGTTTGATTATTGGACCTAGAAAATTATAGACCTCGTAATTGAGAACATTGCAGGATCACTCTTAAATATCAAGGGTACCAGAGAGATAGTACAGTAGCCATAGTCTATGACGGCTCTATAATAAAGCCGGTTAGAAAAGCACCAGCCTCATAAGAAGTCAGTACGAAGCTCCCACCAGATTGTGTATGCACCAAAGGTGCGAGTATTATAATAAAGCTTTGAGTTGTGGATGTGAATTAGACCTATGTGAAAGGGAGGTCATGAAAGAGATAGAAGATGTGATGCGACATTTTAAGGTAAGTAAGGTAAAGGTGAACAACGTACGAGATACCAAATGCAGAAGGTTGTGAATAGTCCATACTTCGGATAGAAGGCTAGAAGCGCGGGGATTCAGTATCCAGGAATAATAGCGGGTCGTCAGTAGCATATCTTCTAGCCTATGGTCTAGGTATCGAAAAGCCTGACTAAGAGAGTAAATAAGAGTTAGAGACGATGTGATGTCACGCTTGATGTTCCAAAATGACATAAGGAAATCTATGATGCAAGCAAGTTGAAAGGTTGCAAGTAATATAAATAGATATGTGTAGGTCGCAAGCTATTGTATGGTGAAGCGACAAGGTTCTAGAATACATGAGTAAGGATAAGAAAGGGAGAGTGAGAAGGTGTCACGACCCAATTCCCATACCCGGTCGTGATGGCGCCTCTCGTGAAGACAAGGCCAGCCAACTAACCCAAATCCTTTCATTAACAATTATTAAATATAAATGAATGGAAGATACAACTTAATGGCATTAGAAACCGTTAATCACTACCCGACCGGGATGTCACAAGTCACGAGCATCTAAGAAGTAGGAACACAACAACAGGGTCATATATATATATATATATATATATATATATATATATATATATATATATATATATATATATATATATATAAAATGAAATCTGGAATCCAAAAGATGAAGTACGGTGCCGCGAACGCTGGCGGTCACCTTGCTCAGCTACATTAGTAATACCTTCAGTCCGCTAATCACCCGCTACCGGGTGAACATTACCTGCAACTGCAAGCGAGGTGCAGGGAGTAAATTGAGTACTTCCAACTCAGTGGTAATAAGAGTAAATAATAACTGAGAGACAAGAAACCACGTAAGAGCACTCCATCATGCTATATAAGACAGTACAACCCCTTGAGAAAACAGTAAAAAAAAATCGTGAAAAATCCTTTAGAAAATATCTGACTCAGTTTAAAAACCTCTTTTGAAAATATCCTTTTCCAACAGTCAAGCAAATGAATGCGTAATCAGATAGTGCAAGTCCGCACATAAGTCAGCCCCTCGGGCACAACACTCCACTAACAATTAACACCAGGGCGTCTGGTAAACAGTGCAAGATGTAGCATGAATGCCAATGAAATGAGAGTGCTGAATGTCATGACACGTATTACAAATAGGAACCAATGCATGAATGCAATGCAATGCATATGACCGCTGCGACGCGCAGCTCGATCCATTTGGGTACCCGCGCTCACTGTGGGGGTTCAGACTCCGGAGGGGCTCCTACAGCCCAAGCGCAATATCATCATAGCATTGATCCGGCGTGCAGCCCGATCCATCCTCAGTCCAGAACATGCAAATGAGCCACTCGGGCAATGTCAAGTAATAGCTTTTAACTCAAAACATCAGAAAAATGCAATTTAAGTCTTTAAACTTTAGCAATATGACTGCACATTTCAAAACATGGTTTAACTCAGGACTGAAATCATTTAATATGCTAAGTGTCATGAAAACAGTGATAATAATCCCTAAAGGATTCAAATAATCGGCACGAAACCCAAATCACGATAGCATCAAGTAGGTTTCAGTCAATTACGCAGTAAAATCAACAACCGGGACGGACCAATTCACAATCCCCAACGGTGCTCTACCCCACGCTCATACCTTGCGTGCAAGTCACCACAATACAACACTATGATGTGCAAATCCGGGGTTTCAAACCCTCAGGATATCATTTACAAGTATTACTCACCTCGAACCGGTGAAATCCCTAGCTCACAACGCCTTTGCCCCTCGAATCGGCCTCCACACGCGTCGAATCTAACCAAAATCAGAGCGAATACATCACAATATTCTAAGGGAACACTACCAAACGAAAACAACCGAAAATTAGCAAGAATCTCGAAACTAGCAAAACCCGAGCCCCGGGCCCACTTCTCGAAAAATTACGAAATTCACATCACCAGATTCCTCGTCTCGCCACGAGTCCATACATATAAAATTCACCAAAATCGGAGTTCGTTTGACCCCTCAAATCCCTAGTTTAACTTTCTTAAGTTTCAAGCCCTAACCTCCATTTTTACCCTTTAATTCCTTGGGTTTTCAGTGTTAATCCATGTTTATACACAATAATATCATAATCTAAGTCCAAGGATCCATACCTGATGATAGCCCTCGAAACCCTCTTCAAAAATCGCCCAAAATCTCCTTAGTCCGAAGTCCAAAATGTTGTTCTTTCAAAAATTCGCGAAGATGATTAATTTCACTTAACTGCCAGGCATTTCGCTTCTGCGGTTCCAGTACCGCTTTTGCGGCTTCCGCTTATGCGGTCAACGTCCGCTTTTGCGGACCTTTCACTTAAGGCAACCTTTTGCTTCTACGGTCCCCAATCGCATCTGCGGGACCGCTTAAGCGATCCAATGCTCCGCTTCTGCGGAACCTGACCAGGGTTCCAAATTCTGCTCCTCCGAGGCCTAGCTCGCTTCTGCGAGGCCGCCTATGCGGTCCTCCTTCCGCTCCTGCGGAATCTGGCAAGGGCCAAGACTTCCGCTACTGCGCATCTTCCAATCGCTTCAGCGAGACCGCACCTGCGGTCCCATAACCGCAGGTGCGAAACCAACAGATACCAGCAAGGTTGAACCTGCAATTAACTCCAAAAACCTTCCGTTTAACCACCCGAATTCACCCCGAGGCCCCCGGGACCTCAACCAAAAACACCAACACATCCTAATACCTTATTCAAACTTGTTCCAATCCTCAAACACTTCAAACAACGCTAAAACCATCAAATCACATCGGATTCAAGCCTAAGTTTCTTAAAAACTTCCGAATTACGCATTCGATCAAAAACCCGACCAAAACACCTCCGAATGACCTGAAATTTTGCACACATATCCAAAATCACCTAACGAAGCTACAGCAACTCTCAGAATTCCATTCCGACCCTCGGATCGAAATCTCACCTATCAACCGGAATTCGCCAAAATACTAACTTCAAATTCAAGCCTAATTCTACACCGGACCTCCAAAATCAATTCCGATTGCACTCCCAAGTCACAAATCATTTCCCGAAGCTAAGCGAATCACCAGAAATCACATCTGAGCCTTCTAACTCATAAGTCAACATCCGATTCACTTTTCCAACTTAAGCCTTCCTTAAGGAGACTAAGTGTCTCACTTCTTATCAAAACCAATCCAATTAACTCTAACACACCACGTACCGATAAGGAAACATAAGGAAACATAAAATGGGAGAAACGAAGCAGTAACACCTGAGACGACGGGTCGGGTCGTCACAGAAGGTAATGAAAATGGATAAGTCCTCAGGATTAAGCCCATGAAAACAAGAAGAGCAGATGGTTTCTCTAAGTTATACAAAGCTCACTATAGCCTGAATGAACTCAAAGGAGTCTAAGACTAATAGCATTTAGAAGAGATGGAATGCTGCCCTGGTAATAGAATGAGGGTGTAATTGTGATAGATAAAGGATGACGTTTGGGCCTTCGATTGAGTAATGATTTGAACGAAGAAAAGAAAGGGATTTCATGAATTATACAGGATTAAAACACCCACGTAAGGTGAATCATATTGAGATGTTATGAAATACGGTTATGGAAATTACTCCAGATGTTCCTCGATGGAACGTGAGCCCGAGTGATTACGTAAGAGGTTTCAAGTTATTAGTAATAGACTGTAGACCAATATTGAGGTGAATTAACAATAGATGGATAAAGTTCCAATGTATGAAAGGAGAAGGATTCCGTCCTCTAGATGAACACGTATAAAGAAGCGTTAAAGGACTTAGATTTATACATATAGGATAAGCACAGGAGTAACTTGGAGTTTGGTAGCATACCTCAGTAACGATAAATCAAAATAAGAGTTATGGTATAGTATGACCTACTTAGATGTAGTAAAGCCATACGAATGGATAAACGGATCTATGAAATAAGGTATAACAATATTCGCAAGTTCGACAAAGTACCGAGCGAAGGACTTTAGCATACCTACAGATGCCTAGAGGGACATTTTATCAAGATTTGTATATGTTTGCAAAGTAAGGCCTAGGGATTGGCTAGAAGCTGGAGCAAAAAGGAGAGAAAAGTCGCATAGGCACACTCACAAAGTCTTTGTCATAGAGGCTGCATAAAAGAAGGTAGCAACAGTTACAAGATTAGAAGGATTCCGGCCACAAGTCATGGCGTGAGAAAGAGGCCTAAAGGGGGGAATGTCCTAACCTTTGGATTTATTCACAGAACAATTGCCTAAATGGCAAGGAGAGTATTAATGTATTCACAAGAGCTATCAGTTACGAAGATGATAAGAGCATCATTCAATATTTGAGGACGAATGTTCCAAAGGGGGGAATGATGTTACGCCCCATAATATTATGTCGATATTACGCCTTGCAGTATTACATTACGATGATGTTATGCTTTGCAGTATTATATCACGACGATGTTACACCCTGTAGTATTATACGCGGAATTGTCGTAAGATAATTGACCTTATTTCAAGGACAAGATTATTTGAAGATTATGAGCATTATGCTATTTCAAACAAGTGATGAGTAAATTCGTGAAGGTGAGAGGGTAAGCAAATCGAAGAAAATGAATTTTCGTAAAAGCTTGGCAATTTGGGATAAAATGCCGTCCGAGCTATAATACCTGATATTTATGGATTAGTGCCATACAAGGTACTATATGACCATGATAGTAGGATGTACAAGGTATGTTAAAAGTGAGTAGTATTTTAAGTAATTTGAGATAATTCTTGATTATGTGGGTGATTGGTTAATTATTGGATAATGGGATATTACCCAATTAATTAAGGAATTATATTGGATAGAGTTTAAGGGCATGAGGTGGCAGCCCCCCATGCAAATTGAAATGACTCATGTTACAAAATGAAAGGTGGCATCTAAAGTGTCATTTATATGACACTTACGTAAAGTCTATCAAGACATTGAAAGTTGGGATTGTGGTCTTCATTGGCCTTAAATTAACCAAGGTAAGCTTATACTTTCTTCCTAAATCCAAACATTTACAAGAACGTAAGTAAATCTCACTCCAACAAGAACGGATATTAATTTTGAAAAACAACGATTCCAATGAGATTTCTTAGCACCGTAGCAACGTGAGATTTTGCGATTCTAAAAGAATACGGTGCAACCTTTTCCAAGAATATCATACTGATTTTTTCCTACTCCAGGTATGTTAAGGCTATCCCTTCTTTCTTTTGGCATGATCTATACGATACAAACGAAACAAGCAAATGCACAATTTCCATAAATGACTCTATTCATAGAAATACTAGAGTTGCTTATGTTCTTGATCCCCCATATGTTCTACTATTTTATCATCTGTTCATGGGTCTTAGAAAATACGTAAGTTGATAAAGTTTATTACGTGATATTACTCAAAAGCATAATGGTCGTATGACATTCCAAGAGATTTTATTGGCATACTTCTCATGTATTGCATTCATGTACATTGACGAATGACCAAATGGCGTTATATATGCTTATAAGCACCACCACCTGATCAGCTGGTATACATTGATGATTTGCCCACAGTGGTCGAGATGATATGATGGGATGCCCTCAGAGGCTTGATGATGTTATGAATGCATATACTCATGCATGGTATGACATTTACACACATATGCATGACTTTATAGTATGAAGTGATCACAGAGTTGTGCAAACGTACATGTCGAGTCTTTTACTCCATGTTTCTCTCATGCCTATTATTTACTAATTTTCATTCCTTACATACTCGGTATATTATTTGTACTGACGTCCCTTTTTCTTAGGGACACTGCGTTTCATGCCCGCAGGTCCCGATAGACAGGTCGAGAGCCCTCCAAGTAGGCTATCAACTCAGCGGAAGATGTTGGTGCTCTCCATTTGCTTCGGAGTTGCTTGTTTGGTTAGTATTATTTAGACGTGTATTTCTTGGTATAGCGGGACTCTGTCCCGACCTTTGTGAAAAATATGTATTCTTAGAGGCTTGTAGATAGATGTCATGTACGTAAAAGATTGTACGGCCTTGTCGGCCTATGTTCAGTGTACGAGTGGTTATTTTGGTCTTATAGGCCCGTATGTCTTGTGTATAAGTTGGTATCACATGTTGTATTCTACTTTATCTCACGGCAGCCTTCTGGCTCAATTATCTATGATAGTATGACATGAAAAGATACGTTATGTAGGTACTCGGTTGAGTAAGGTACCGGGTGCCCGTCGCGGCCCATCGATTTGGGTCGTGACAACTTATGCCCAATGACTTGGAATTTTTCACAGAACGTTGGCTTCCAATCATAAATGATTGGTGATGTCGCCCAAACTCACACCAAGATTATAGGTAGTGAGGCGGTCGAAGCAGTAATACTCATGGAGTTAGATGTGGGATTAGGTATATAACTAGAGTAAATGTATGATGTGCCTTAGATTGCACTTCCTCATATTCATTGGTTGGTTCTATTTCTACTTTTAGCTACTGATTGCAAGTAATAAACTAGAAGATAATGTTTTTGGTTGTGGTTGTTTTTCAAATGATAAAGGAATCTAGGGTCGTGACTTCCACCTAGGTGGCTACCTAACGGGTTATAAACTATAGGGCAAGTTTGATTTATCGGGTTCATAATATAGCAATCACACGCAATTGCTCACTCTATACCTCTCGGTAGTTGAGTGATTTTGCCCAATTTGGCTTTCTCAAGCCCAAATGGGTATTGCACAAATCAAGTGATATATGCTCAAGTCGGGTCTTACTATCTCTAGATTTGACCCTTTAATTGGGGCTAGCAATTTCTTGAATTCACCCCAATTCCTTGTTAGCCAAGATTTCCTAAACTTAGTCTCTCTTTCTCAAGAAAAGACTAGGTCAAATAGGCATGAATCAATATTTGCAACCATTAATTCTAGAATTTAAGCATAAACAAGGCTAAATATCACTAAACCAATCACAAACAAGCCCTAAAATTAAATACCCATTAAGTACCCACACTAGGGTTGAGCCACAACCCTAGCTAAAGATTTAGCTACTCATGAAAAATAATGAAATACAAGAAGAAATTAAGAGAGAATACATAATAATTGATTAAACAAAGAAAATCTAATGTTTAGAAGTCAATCTAGTACAAAATTACTCAAAGAAGTAAATAAAACGGCTCGGGTGCACCTCTGCAAACTAAACCTAACCTAAAAATGACAAAAAGTTCTATTTATACTAAGCTGAAAATATCCGACAAAAATATCGCTGCGAAGGTTGTGCGGCCGTATAATTCTGGTGCGGTCCGCACAATGGGCTTCTGCGGCCGCAAAATTATCGTGCGGTCCGCAGTCTTAGGAATTTGGGCTTGAAACTTCATGCTTCTGCGGTTCGCATAAAAGTGGGTGCGGCCGCACTTAGGATTATGCGGCCGCACAAAAGTGATGCGGTCCGCACTCCTTTACTTTCCAGCTCTCTGAATCTTCAATCTTGCGAACCGGATAATAATGGATGCGGCCGCTCTTGATCTTCTGCGGCCGCACAATTTCACTGCGGTCCACACTCCCTGAGCTGGCCAAAACACCACTCTCTGAATCTCCCTTCTGCGGCCGCACTGCTAGCTCTTTTGCCCTGTTTTGGTTCTTGTTCACTTTAGACTCCTTTATGAGTTGCTTTTGTCTTCTTTGGCTCGTTTTCCCAATATTCCTGCAAGTAAGCACATTTTGTTAGTTTTTGAGAATACCTTTAAGCATTTGTGAGTTAAAACGCAAGTAAAAGAGAGCAAATAAGCGGTCAAAATCCTTACTTATCAACTCCCCCAAACTTAAGCTTTTGCTTGTCCTCAAGCAAATAAGGCAATTCCCACCTTCACTAGAAAATGGGATATTTCAGCAAGCCTAAGGTGAATCAATTACACATCAATTGGGACCAACAATTACCCACAATACATATGAATTATCAACAACACAATTATTTGGCTTTTTGAGTACAATAGTTCTAGTGTGACACTAGAGCATCAAGAGTTGACTTTATTCATCAAGGAAGCTCGCTCTTTCATGTAGGTCATTGTGGATCCCAAACTCCTCCTCCTCTACTCTCCATTAGCAAATCTCACTTTAGCATGTAGCACTCGAAACAAGGATTGTGAAAAGTTCGTTCATCTCTCTCAAAAGAACGTCACAAGTCCGGCTTTAAGTACCATAACATTGCCCCTCATGTAAATCACCACTAATGTAAGCTCACTCAACTTGAAATCATGGAGGGCTTTTGTGGGATGTAATGAAGGCTTTTGGATCAAGGTAGGACTTGTTGGAATAGAATGGTTTCATCTTTCCTTAAGAACTCCATTTTCTCTTTTCGGCTCATGCTTTCTCGACTCTTGGAGTCATTTTCTTCTTCCTCGGGGGAACTAGAGAGACGTAATGTCACTCTTTCTTGAGCATGACATTCATTTTTCTCCTTTTCTATTTACTTCAGCCTTTCCTCCTTATTTTCTTTTGGATTCCCTTCAACTTTTCACTTTATTCACTTTTTTTTGGCATTTTTCTTTTTATTCTTTCTTTCATTTCTTTGCCTTCCCTTTTCTTCATTTCTTCCTCTTCTTTGTACCTTTCATCACATTCATACTCCTCTTCTCTCCCTCAAACTTATGTTTTTACCAATTATTTCTCAAAAATGCTAAGGAAAGATCAGGTGCAAAGATAGGGTCATTATAAAACGGATGAAGGCTTGTAACGTGGTTATTGAAAGAAAAAGGGCTTCGGCTCAACGGGGTTGACTAGGGATATCATATTGGTAGGCCATGGAAGATTTCAAATCAAGGAGAGCCTATGATCATTTCTCAAGCCAAGCTATACTTAGAATTTCGCCTAGACAAACATTCGGGGCAAGTTCTAGACCATTAGCACGGGTACTTGGACTTGTAACTAAACGTCTCACCTCTCAAGATTCTGGATTGCTAAAGAGAATAGAGTCGAGGGCCCACAACAACCCTAGCTTAGATTGAGAATCACAAATGGCTCGATTTGAACCACTCGATGACTGCTTAAGTCAACACAAGTGTCAAAAGAGTTACAACTAGAGCTATGTTCTACCAACAACTTATTTTAAACAATACGATCATAGGTAAATGTTGGTACCAAGTGAAGCATGCTTGAGACCCCTTTTATTCATTACTACTATATTTACCAAAACATCAAAGAAAATGGACTCAATCCCTTAAGAAGGTTGTCATGCCATCTATCGTTGGGAAGAGCCACCCGGTTCACACATAATCCACCTTTGGAAAGAACCGTGGCATTAAGAAAATCAAAGGCTTATTGTTCACTCAAAACGTAATAAGAAGCTAGATAAATGAAATAAACTACGGAAAGCGAGATAAATGAATATACAATCCGAAATCAAATGAATATATACATAAGGGAAATGAGTATCTACATCGAATGGGGAAAATATATACATACCAAAGGAATATAAAGATGAAAGAAAAAATAGTATCAGAGTTATTACAGCCCAAATGTCAAATAATCAAAATAGACCACCCCCCAAATAAAAATAAGCATTGTCCCCAATGCTTAACAAAAATAAGAACAGGGAAAGGGTAGAGAGTTAAGAGAACTCCCTATGTGGTCTCAGTCTACATAGGATCATCAGCAACCTCAGCCTCAAGTTGTATCACATCATCACCCGGCTGAGGGACAACTAGGTTGCAGAGCATCTGGATCATCTCCTCAGCAGTGTGGGAAGTGGCAACCGGCTCCTCAGACTGGCCGGCTGCTGCCTCTAGTGTTTCCTGTGCTGTTGGGACAGAAGGCTCCATAAGCAGTTCCAATGGCAGATCTCCGGCAGATGCAATCTTGGTAACCTCCTTTCTTAACTTATCCACGGACCTCTTCGATGTTTGAGACTTCTTCATCTTCTTGACTTGCTTGCTCATGTCCTTAATGGCCTTCCCATGCGCCACTAGAGTATGCGTGATGGTCTTCTGGTTTTCCAGAATTTTCTTCAATATTTCCTCCACTAACAGAGGTACCTGTAGCTCTGTTGGGGCTGAGGACTGTGTTACAACAGCACTGGATATAGCAATTAGCTTTGTAGTAGCTACCTGCATCCAGTTGTTGAGACTCGCCAATGTTTGGGAGACTCGCAGCGTAGTCTGAGGCTATGTAGATGAAGCCGGCACTGGCAATGGCACTGATGGTCTAGCAGAAGCAGGTGGTCCGGCAGATGAGGATGGTGGCATGGCTACTGTCCCGGTGGAAGTACCGGCTGGTGTGGAAGGCCCGACAGTTGAATCAGTAACCACTACCGCTGGCTCCTCAGACTGGCCAGTGGAGGTAGTAGTTTTTCCCTTGAATTTAGGGTTGTCAGCTCCCTGAAGGTGGTACCAGGAGAAAGGCTTCTTGGCCTTCACATTTGTACCATAATGCTTCGACTCCACCCCTTGATCCTTGAAGTATTCAGCGAGGAAGTTTGGGTATGGATAGGGTCTTTCACCCTTCTGGACAGCTGGAGTGATGTTGGTGGACATGATGGCACCAATATTTATCGGATACCCAGCCATAATCGAGGCCACCAAAACTGCACGGGGAAGTGGGAGAATGTTCTCATTGAGGCATGGGTCAATGCGGCTACACACGAACGTTTGCCACCCTTTTGCTTCAAAGTTTAGGGTGGCCCGGCTGTGAGCCACATAGGTGTTGACCCTGGGATTGCCAGAATCTCAGCCAACCACGAACGAGTTGTATCACCCATGGCTAGCTTCTCCAAATATTGCACTGCCTCCACTTCTTCAAAACCCACATATTTGTTCAGTGCACAGGAATCAAAGCAGATTTTCAGATTCCGCACTTTTGCCACCTTAGTTCCCTGCTTGATGTGAGCAATATTTGCGTAGAATTCCTTGACCAGGAACTCATTTGCATCAAGGATACTGGTGGTGAACCATTTCCATCCTTTCCGCTCCTGGAATTGCTTAAGGACATTGGAGTTGTGTTTGTGCAAATCCTTCATTAAAAATTGTTGCTCAAGAGTGAGTGACCTCTGTGGCCACCATTCCCTAAACTTCACGAAGGCATTGGCACTGACAAATCTGTCCTCCCATATCTCCGGCCTCCTTGATCTTTCTAACCCTATTGCAGTATCGCCCCCTCTCCCATCATCTGGAACATCATCATCATCATCTAAGTTTATTGGAGCAAGGGGAGCATGTGAGGAAGAGGGCTCATAGTCTTGGTTGCCCTTTTCTGAACCTTCTGATGAACTGGCGGCTGAAGAAGACTCATCGACCAAATGAAGTCTCCCTGGGAATTATTGTGATTGGTTTTCCCGCTGTGCTTGCGCGGAGATACGCTCAGAAGCTTCCCCAGATGGGACATACTCACTGGTCTCCGTGGTATCAGGGGTTCTATTAGCTGTGGCTTTCTTGCTTATAACCTTTTATTGCTAGAGGGAGATTGCTCTTTCCTCGACCCCGGCCTCGGGAGATTTCTGCCCTCCCTTTTTAGATATCACCCTTGCCATGTGAGCGAACTGTCACGACCCAAACAATGCGCCGCGACGGGCACCCGGTACCTTACTCAACCGAGTACCAACGTAACGTATCTTTCTTATTACATCATTATATACACATGACATACGGGCCTAATAGGCCAACATGATCCTTTATAAACTCAAAAAATAGGCCGACCAGGCCGTACAATCTTTTATATACACGACATATGTCTACAAGCCTCTAAGAGTACATAAATATCATAAAGGTCGGGACACAGTCCCGCCTTACCAAACAATACACGTCTAAATCATACTAACCAAACGAGCAACTCCGAAGCAAATGGAGCGCACCAACATCTTCCGCTGAGCTGATAGCCTACTTGGAGGGCTCTCTATCTGTCTATCGGGACCTGCAGGCATGAAACGCAGCGTCCCCAGGCAAAAGGGACGTCAGTACGAATAATGTACCGAGTATGTAAGGCACATAAGTATGCATATCAGAGACATGGAAGAAATATAGAGTACATGACCCAACCTGCAAGTCTGAATAACTTTGTAAATCATAAATTACTTTTAGCGTCATGCATATGCGTATGAATGTCATGTCGTGCATAGGTACATGTTTCATAACATCATCAGCCTCTGAGGGCATCCCATTATATCGTACCAGCCACGTGGGCAAAATCATCATCATATACCAGCTGATCAGGTGGTGGTGCGTATATAACGCCATAACCTTTCCCATATCCAATATAATATATATATATTAATATATTATATATATATATATATATATATATAACGCCAATAACCTTTCCCATATCCAATATATATATATATATATATATATATATATATATATATATATATATATATACACACACACACACACATACATATATACGCGTATATAACGCCGTTTGAATCATATTTCCGCCACTGTGGGCAACATCATCATCATATACCAGCTGATCAGGTGGTGGTGCGTATATAACGCCGTAACCTTTTCCCATATCTCATATACATATATATACATATATACGCATATATAACGCCGTCTGAGTCATGGGTCAATGTACATGTATAAATGCAGTGAAATGAATGAAAAATACATAATAATCTCAATATTCTTTCCGGATAAACTTTTCCAACTGCGTATTATTCTGAGACCCATGAACAGAAGATAATAATAATTCTCATGGGGAATCAAGAATATAGACACCCCTACTATTTCTATGAATAGAGTAATTTATAGAAACTGTGTATTTGCTTGTTTCTTCAGTATAATTTGGAACATGCCAAAAGAAAGAAGGGAGGGCCTTAACATACCTGTTCCTTGAATTATTTGCACAAAATGAAGCTTCTGCTTCTGTGAGATATGAACGAAATTCCTTGCTTGAATTCTATGAAACTTAAATAAAATTGCTTCTGATGAAGCTTTAAAATGCTTCTGCTTCAACGTCTTTGGTTTTAAGCCAACGACAGATTGTTGTTTGGAGCTTTTACAAGGAAGTGATACCAAGTCTCCTTAAAGTCATGGTTGGAAGCAGAGGTAAAAGGCGCAAGGGAGATTCCATTTTCGGAAGTACGCAGCGTTTTCAAAATGGCAGCCTCAACTCCTTTTCTTGCCAACATTTTCCTCTTCTTTTCTTGAAAACCAAAGCTCTACGGATAGTGCTAGCTGAAAATTAATGTTTACAAATGCATGTCTTGGACGTACTACTATTTTCTTGTCCAAAAGGAACCAAATACTTTAATGTTAAGCAAGCCTTTTAAAAGATGACTCATTCTTATGAGTCATATAAATGATTTACACGTTACTTTATCATACTAAGCATATATGACTATGAGTCATATGCTTAAATGGTGGTCTATTGCCACGTTCTTTTGGGTACAATTAATTAAGTTTTGTCCGCTTACTAGTTAACGGGGCAATGTTCTGTTACCCGGTAATTATTCAATTACCCGCAAAATTTAAAAATTATCACAAATTACTTAAAATTTTATTTATTTTTAAAATACTTCATATATACTTTATATAATATACTACCGTGGTCATATGATACCTTGCATGCTACTAGTTCATAATTATCGGGTATTATCACTCGACCCGTATTTTTTTCCAAATTCGTCACTTTCAACGAAACTTGTTTTCTTTAATTCGTGTACCCTTTATCCTTTAGGACACTTATTTATCGCTTGTTATAACGTCAAAATGAGCACATCCCCGAGTCTACGTCAATTAACTGAAGACGAAATTTCAACATACGAAAACGCGAGATGTAACAAATTTATTTATGGCATATTTTCATGTACGAAAATATGGGGTGTAACACGAACCATTGTCTGCAACACATAAGAACTAGAAATCAGTTACAGTTGAAGCTCATAATGTATACATAAGCATGATTGGAAGTTGCAGAAAAAATATTCTCAGGAGGGCAGTACGGACCACACAAAAGTGAGTGCGGCCGCAGACTGCCCATTGCGGACCGCAAAAAAATGAGTGCGGCTGCAGAGCCCCAGGTTCAAACTACTGGGGTCTCTGAAGTTCCATCACTGTGGATCGCACAAAAATAAGTGCGGCCGCACAAATCCATTGTGGACCACACAATTTTGAGTGCGGTTGCACAAGTCAGGCATACAATTTTCCTAATTCAGAGAGCTGCGGACCCCGCACAAAAATGAGTGCGGCCACATAGCCTCCACTGCGGACCGCACAAAAATGTGTGCGGCCGCACAATTCAAATTCCACGGACACTGACCTAGGGTTTATGCAATTTTGTTCTCTAATCGTCATGGTTTTAGCAATCAAACATCATAAGATACTAACCCAGACCCCAATTAACGTTAAAAAAGCTACCCACATGATTCTAAGCAAAAGCAGCTAAATATTGACATTTTTAGGCATGTAATTAACCCTAAATCAAAGAACAAAAGCAAACAAAAGATAAAGAATCTAATGAAGAAATTAACATACCAGTAATGAAGACGTAGGTGATGAAATGAAGGAAAAATTTGAGAGCAATGGGGAAATTTTACTATGCAAGTTTAGTCTTCAGGGCTCAGATGATCGAAAAGTGTAAAAAGAGGAGAAAAGCCCTATTTATACTGATACCTGTGGGACCCGGATTTTGGCCTGAGTGCAGCCACATAATTTTGGTGTGGACTGCACTCCTTACCTGCCCTTGAGACGACTGGCTGCGGACCGAGCAAAAATGAGTGTGGCCGCAGCATCAGTGCGGACCGCACAAAAATATGTGCGGCCGCAATTCCTTAAGCATTTATGACATGCCAACTTCAGAGACCATGCTTTTGACACTTAGCCAAATTTTTCTTGCACAGTCCTTGCAATGCACACCCATTCCTGCATACACTTCAAAACTGTTTAGCACAAAATCAAGCCTATCTAAAAGAAGAAAAATAAAAGAAAGAAAAAGATATGGGTTGCCTCCCAAGAAGTGCCTGGTTTAACGTCGCGGCACAACGCAGATTGCCAATCACTTGAAATGAAGAGCTGCCACAATGTGGCCATTATCAACCTTGCCAAGATAATGTTTAACCCAGTGCCCATTGATTCTAAGAACCTCATCATTCTTATTTTTTAAACCTAGAGAAGCAAAGGGGGTTACATTCACTACTTCAAAGGGCCCACTCTATTTTGATTGCAACTTGCCCAGAAACATCCTTAACCGGGAATTGAACAATAACACAAGATCACCTTCTTTGAACTCCTTGTTGTGGATGTAATTGTCATGGAGGTACTTCATATTCTCCTTTTAAAGGGACAAACTTGTGTAGGAATGATATCGGAATTCATCAAGCTCATTCAATTGTGACACCCTTAGGCTTGCTACGACATCCCACTCAAGGTTCAACTTTTTCAAAGCCCATATGGCCTTATGCTCGAGTTCTACCGGAAGATGGCACGCCTTGCCAAACACCACTCGATATGGAGACATCCCAATCGGCGTCTTGTATGCCGTCCTATAAGCTCAAAGAGCATCATCAAGTTTTCTTGACCAATCAGCCTGGTTGGCATTGACAGTCTTAGACAAAATACTCTTGATCTCCTGGTTGGAGACTTCAACTTGCTTGCTTTCTTTAGGATGGTAGGGGGTCGATACTTTGTGAGTAACATCGTACTTTCTGAGTAAGGTATCAAAAGCTCGGTTGCAAAAATGTGAACCCCCATCACTAATAATGACCCTCGGAGTACCAAACCTTGTAAAGATTCTTTTCTTTAAGAATGCCACCACACTCCTCACTTCATTATTAGGAAAAGAAACGGCCTCGACCCACTTGGAAACATAATCAACCGCGACTAGAATTTAGGTGTTCCCAAAGAACTAACAAATGGACCCATGAAATCAATACCCCACACGTAGAAGATGTATATCTCCAAAATGGTGGTGAGAGGCATTTCATTTTTCTTTGAGATCCCACCGGCCCTTTGGCATTCATCACAACGCTTGACAAGCTCACTAACATCCTTGTAGAGCGTAGGCTAATAGAATCCAAAACTCAAAACTTTTGCCGCCGTTCTTGCTCCACCATGGTGACCACCATACGGTGAAGAGTGGAAAGCCTCAAGAATACCCACTTGTTCTTCTTCCGGCACACATCGCCGGACCACACCATCGGTACATATTCGAAAGAGATACGACTCATCCCAATAATAGTCAAGGCAATCCTGTTTGAGCTTCTTCCTTTGGTTTGAAGAGAACTCATTCGGGACAATGCCGCTCATAAGATAGTAGGCTAAATCGGCAAACCATGGCATCCCGGTCATTGAAACGACTAGGTGTTCCTCGTCGGGAACTGAATCATTGATCTCAAGGCCGTCATGTGGCCTCCCCTCCTCCTCCAATCGGGACAAGTGGTCCGCCACTTGGTTTTTACTACCCTTGCGGTCTTGAATCTCTAGATCAAACTCTTGCAATAGAAGCACCCACCGCATCAACCTTGCCTTAGAATCTTTCTTGCTCATCAAATATCGAAGCACCGCATGTTTGGTGTGAACAATCACCTTAGTACCCATCAAATACAGCCGGAACTTCCCCATAGCAAAGACAATAGCATGCAGCTCCTTTTCGGTCATTGTGTAGTTGACTTGGGCATCATTCATGGTCTTGCTAGCATAGTAGACCAGATGGAAGATTTTGTTGATTCTTTGACCCAACACCGCTCCAACCGCAACATCACTAGCATCACACATGAGCTCAAAAGGTAAGCTTCAATTCGGTGCCGTAATAATAGGAGCAGTAGTCAACTTGAACTTAAGCAACTCGAATGCCTTCATACAATATTCATTGAAATGGAACTTGGTATCCTTCTCCAAAAGTTTGCACAATGGTTTTACCACCTTGGAAAATCCCTTGATAAATCGGCGATAGGAACCCGCATGACCAAAGAAGCTCCTCACTCCCTTCACGGATGTAGGGGGAGGGAGTTTGGAGATAACCTCAATTTTGGCCTTGTCAACCTCAATACCATGCTTGAAATTTTGTGGCCGAGGACAATGTCTTCCTCAACCATGAAGTGACACTTCTCCAATTCAACACCAAATTAGTCTCCTCACATCTAGCCAAGACCCTATCCAAAATTTTCAAGCAATCAACAAAAGAGTTTCCAACCACGGAGAAATCATCCATGAATACCTCATGAATAGCCTCAACCATGTCGGTAAAAATAGCCATCATACACCGTTGAAAAGTCGCTGGTTCATTACATAAACCAAATGGCATCCCTGAGAATGCAAAAGTACCATAGGGACAAGTGAAGGTAGTCTTTTCTTGATCCTTCGGAGCAATGAGAATTCGATTGTAACCGGAATACCCATCGAGGAAACAATAGAAAGCACGCCCGGCCAACCTATCAAGCATTTGATCAAGGAAGGGAAGCGGGAAATGATCTTTTCTTGTAACTTTGTTGAGCTTGCAATAGTCCATACACACCCTTCATCCGGTCACCGTCCTTGTAGGAATCAACTCGTTCTTGTCATTGGTAACCACGGTCATGCCCCCTTTCTTAGGGACACATTGCACCGGAGAAGTCCATGAAGTATCAGAAATGGGGTACACAACCCCGGCATCCAACCACTTTATGATCTCCTTCTCGACCACATCTTGCATTGCTTCATTTAGCCTCCTTTGATGTAAAACGTAAGGCTTGGCAACCTCCTCCAAAATAATCTTGTGCATGCAAAAGGCGGGGCTTATGTCACAGATATCCGCCAAAGTCCATCCGATTGCTCTTTTCCTCCTTTGTATCACCTCCAATATGGACTATACCTGCATGCTAGTTAAGCAAGAAGAAAGGATAACCGGTAAAGTAGAAGAAGGGCCAAGGAATTCATACCTGAGATGTGGGGGCAATGGCTTTAACTCCAAGGTAGGAGGCTCCTCGATTCAGGGCTTTGTTGGAGGAGTCTTCCGATTTTCAAGATCCAAAGATAGCTTTCGGGGCTCATAAGTGTACGACCTCATGCCTTGCAATGCATTTACACACTCCACATAGCCATCACTCTCGTCCTCATCATCTAGGTTGAGCAAAACGGCTTCCAATTTGTCCTCAACATTCATTGTTGCACTAGCATCATCAACTATCACGTCGGTCACCAAATCCACAAACGAACAAACTTCATTACTATTCGGTTGCCTCATTAATTTGCACACATGGAAGACCACCTTTTCTTCACCTACCCGGAAAGTGAGTTCACGGGCTTCCACATCAACAAGAGCCTTCCCAGTAGCAGGAAAAGATCTACCCAAAATGATATGCACCTCATAGCCCACTTCACAATCAAGACTTACAAAGTCCGTTGATAGGATGAACTACTCAACTCGAACCAATACATCATCAATAATACCCAAAGGCCTCTTCATTGTTCGATCCGCCATTTGCAACCTCATGGATGTGGGTCTTGGTTGCCCAATTCCCAAAGTTCTGAACACCGAATAGGGTATCAAGTTGATACTTGCCCCGAGATCACATAGCGCTTTGGCAAAATCGGCTCTCCCAATAGTGCAAGGGATTGTGAAAGCACCTGGATCTTCCAACTTCTGAGCTATTGAGTGCACGATAGCACTCACTTGATCAGTCATCTTGATGGTCTCACAATTCATTGATCTTTTCTTGGTTACCAAATCCTTCATGAATTTTGCATATCCCGGCAATTGTTCCAATGCCTCAACCAACGGCACATTAATCGAAAAACTTTTCATCATATCAATAAACTTTTTGAATTGGTTCTCACTATTTTGCTTTGCAAGCGTTCGAGGGTATGGAGGAAGAGGCCATGGCATTGATGCATTAGCCTTTGGCACTACCGATTGCGGCATGTCAATCACGTGTTCCCTAGAGGGGTTCACCCTTCTTGCGTCTCCTCCACACTTTCATCTATATCAATTCTCACTTCTTCATTATCTTGAACCATATTGCTTAGGATTTCATCTTCTTGAACTTCAATTTGAGGTGGTAGCATCTCCACCTTTTCCACTTCTAGTAGTCATGGCCATAGCATGTCCCATATTATTCCCACCCTTCGGGTTCACCACCATATCACTAGGTAGTGCCCCCTTAGGATGAGTGTTCAACGCTTGTGAGATTCGGCCTAATTGAACCTCCAAATTCCGAATAGAAGTGTTGTGCAAGTATTTGAGTATTGGAGTCGGCATTCTTCTCCATCATCTGTTTAAACATGTTTTCAATTCTACCCATCTCATTAGAAGAAGAGCTTTGGCCTTGAGAAGGATAGGGAGGTGGATTGCTTGGTTGTTGGAACATCGGGGGCCTTTGAAAACCCGACCCCTGGTTGTGTTATTGTTCCACTCTCCTTGTTTATCCCCCCCCCCCCCCCAATTGTTTTGATTGTTGCCACCCCAATTGCCTTGATTTCCTTGATTGTTCCAATTGCCTTGACTAGAATTTCCACCACTCCAATTGCCTTGATGGTTTTGGTTGTTCCAATTACCTTGGTTCCCTTGTGACCTCCATTGTTGTTGATTTTCTCTTTGAGCATTGTTTCTTTGACCTTGATAATTGTTGACATATTGAACTTCTTCTTCTTGCTCATTGAATGAATCACCTTGTTCATTACCACTATCATCTTGCATGAATTGTTCCGGACGGTTTTGCATTTGTTGACATTGTTGCCGTTTCTTGTTTACCATCATATTCACACCTTCCATTGAATTAACTTGTTTCGTCCCTTGAACTTGTTAAAGTTGAGCTTTGGCCAATTGGTTCATGGTAGTTGTCAACTCGGCAATAGCTTGCCCATGATCATGTAGCTCCTTGTGTAGGTGAACAACATTAGGTTCACCTTGTGGAACATTGGCTCTACTTTGCCATGCCGAAGAGGTATCCTCCATCTCATCAAGAATTTCACAAGCTTCGGCATATGGCGTGTTCATGAAGTTCCCCTCGGCGAGTTGGTTAACCACATATTGATTAGTTATGTTGATCCCTCTGATGACCCGACCTGTCATCTCAGGAGCTACCGCCCAGTTTCCCCCATTTTATGCTTCTTCATATTTCGTTATCGGTGTTTGGTGTGTTATAGTTGATTTGGATTGGTTTTGATAAGAAATGAGACACTTAGTCTCTTTAAGGAAGACTTGGTTTGGAAAAGTCAACCGGAGGTTGACTTATGAGTTATAGGGCTCGGATGTGATTTCCGGTGATTCGGTTAGCTTCGGGGGATGATTTGTGACTTAGGAGTGTGATCGGAATTAATTTTGGAGGTCTGGTGTAGAATTAGGCTTAAATCGGCGAAGTTAGTGTTTTGGCGAATTCCGGTTGATAGGTGAGATTTTGATCCGAGGGTCAAAATGGAATTCCGAGAGTTGCAGTAGCTTTGTTAGGTGATTTGGGATGTGTGTGCAAAATTTCAGATGATTCGGAGGTGGTTTGGTTGGGTTTTTGATCGAATGCGAGTTTCGGAAGAATTTGAAGAACTTAGGCTTGGATTTGATGTAATTTGATGGTTTTAGTGTTAATCGTGGTATTTTTATGATTGGAACAAGTTTGAATAATGTTTTAGGATGTATTGGTATTTTTGGTTGAGGTCCGGGGGCCTCGGGATGAGTTCGGATGGTTAAAAGGAGAGTTTTGGAATTCTTCATGTGCTAAGTCTGCTGCTTCTGGTATGTTTTTGCTTCTGCGGAATATGGACCGCAGAAGCGGTATCGCTTATGCGATTGGGGAACCGCAGAAGCGGTTGGAACTTGAGTTGGGTTTTCCGCAGAAGCGGAAGTTTGGGCCGCAGAAGCGGTCCCGCTGGTGCAATTTCTGGGCCGCAGAAGCGGTCAAAGCCGTTTAAGTGGAAAACTGCAGAAGCGGTATAAAAGTCGCAGAAGCGATCCCGCATAAGCGGAAACAGGACCGCATAAGCGAAAAAGAGCTGGGCAGAGAAGATTTTTAAAATAACATTTCATCCGCGAGCTAAGGGTATTTTCCTCCATTGTTGAACATCTTGAGAGCTTTTTGGGAGCAACTGAAGAGGGTTTCGACTGAGATTGACTGGAGGTAAGTTTTATGAGTTAAAAACATGATTATATGTGAAATTAACCTAGAAATTCATGGAAATTAAGCCTAAAATTGATGAACTAGGGCTTGGGATTTTGAGATGTTAAACTGGGATTTGATGGGCCATTTGAGCTCGGGTTTGAAAGTTCTTGGTATGTATGAACTCGTGAGAAGATGAGGAATCCATTGATGTTAATTTTCTGATTTTTCGAGAAGTGGGCCCGGGGCTCGGGTTTTGCTAATTTCGAGATTCTTGATATTTTTTGATTGTTTTCGATTGGGTATTGTTCCCTTAGCATATTTTGATGTATTCGCTCTGATTTTGGTTAGATTCGACGCGCGTGGAGGCCGATTTGATGGGGCAAGGGCGTCGCGAGCTAGAGATTTCACCGGTTCGAGGTGAGTAATGATTGTAAATGATATCCTGAGGGTTTGGAACCCCGGATTTGCACGCCGTAGTGCTATATTGAGGTGACTTGCACGCCGGATAGCGAGCGTAGGGTAGAGCACCGTTGGGGATTGTGACTTGGTCCGTCCCGATTGTTGATTTTACCGCGTATTTGACTGAAACTTATTTGATATTATCATGACTTGGGCTGATTGCCATACTTGGGGCTTATTGCCGACTGTTTAAAATCCTTGTGAGCTATCATCACTGTTTTCCTCACTATTTGAAATATTATTTGAACTCAGTCCATTTGAATTACATTGTTTCATGAACTCAGCTATATTTTTACTCAACCTTGAGTTTTAACTGATGTTTGAACTATTGTTTGAGCTGAGCATTATTGTCTCTACTGATGCCTGAGGGGCTTATGATTATTTTTGGACTGATTGAGGCCGAGGGCCATATGTGAGGATATGTCGAGTGATGTGAGGAGGCTTTCAGGCCTCGAGTGATATGTGAGGAGGCTTTCAGTCCTCGAGTGATATGTGAGGAGGCTTTCAGGCCTCGAGTGTATTGTGAGAAGGCTTTCAGGCCTCATGTTGATATGTACAGGCTTTCAGGCCTTATGATGATATAGCGCTTGGGCTGTAGGAGCCCCTCCGGAGTCTGCACCCCCACAGTGAGCGCGGGTACCCATCTAGAGCGGACAAATGTTAGATAGTGGTAACAATGGCACTGTTGTACGCATTTTGGTCAGGTAACAATGACTGACCAGTCAGGTAACAACGACTGACCAGTGGTAACAATGGCACTGTAATACGCGTTTTGGTCAGGTAACAATGGCTGACCGGTCAGGTAACAATGACTGACCAGGAATATAAATCATGCCCGAGGGGCCGGTACTGTTTTGAGATATTGCCCGAGGGGCGAACTTTCATGTGCTCATTTTGCATACTTATTTGCCTCTTTACCTGTTATACCGTGGTATTTGTGCCCGAGGGGCGGATTTTCTGTGCGTATCAGCACTAACTGTTTTGAAATCGTTTCCATAATCACTGAAAAGATCATTTTTAAAAGAGATTTGAACTGAGCCAAGGTATTTCTAAAGATTTCACAGATTTCACTCTTTTTCTCAGAAAATTGCACCCGGCTTCTGTATGGCATGTTGGTTGCTTTACGTGATTTCTTGTTGCTCAGTTATTATTTACTTTTATTACTCACTGAGTTGGAGTACTCACTTTATTCCCTGCACCTCGCGTGCAGATGCAGGTATTGTTCACCCGGTAGTGAGTTTTGAGCTGGTTGAAGGTATTGCTATCGTAGCTGAGCAGAGTGACCGCCAGCGTTCGCGGCACCGGATTACTTCCTTTGGTTCTAAATTTTATTCGGTATATTTTTGGCCCTGTAGTTATATTTAGACTTTTCTAGATGCTCATGACTTGTGACACCCCGGTCGGGCTGTGTTGGGTTGTAAACTTCGTTAATTAATGTCCTTAAGTCGTATTTTGCTATTCATTTATGTTTAACTACTTTGAAAGGGACTATTTTGGTTAGTTGGCTGGCCTTGTCTTCACGAGAGGCGCCATCACGACTAGTGCGGGGTTTTGGGTCGTGACAAGTTGGTATCAGAGCCTAGGTTACTAGGTGTCACGAGTCATGAGCAGGTTTAGTAGAGTCTCGCAGATCGATACGGAGACGTCTGTATTTATCCTCGAGAGGCTGCAGAACCTTTAGGAAAACTTCACATTCTTGAATTCTTATCGTGCGTCCGTGATTCAGCTTGAAAAGAAACTCTTGAAATTCCTTCCATGCGTTTGTATGCGTGCATGGGCGCTCAGTATCAGATGTGCCTTGATGGCTTGTGATTCCCCGATCAAGGGGCGAGATGTAATCTCCGTGAGTTTATGTTGGGCCAGTCTGGAGGACTTGAGGCCGGATATTTGCCTACGGCTTGAGCACCGAGGTGCTGATTGTGTGAGCAGGTGTTTTGAACTTATATGTTCGGTATTGTCCCTATTAGCCAGAATGGCGGTTGGACATCCATGTGATGAGTATGTTAGTACTGCGAGATGTATCTATATGACTTGGTAGTGACGAAGAAGTCTGCTGGATAATAGATGAACTGTTAAGTGTTCGTTTCCTATTGTGATTTGATGTGTAGCCCGAGTATGGGCGCGTGAAGAATATTTTCGTGTCCCCTAGTTGGGGAGTGAAGTGCGTTACATGTGGCGGTATGAGTTCAGACTCAGGAAGACTAAATGACTGTGTAATGTGTATGACGGTGGAAGGTATGCTGAAATACTAAATTGAGGCGAAGCAGGTGGGTTATCTCCTACAGAGTGTTCTTAAGTGGTATGATCCTTATGTGTATGTTAGAAGATCTCGTGTGTAATTGAAGGGTACGTGTTGAAATTTGAAAATTCGGGTCGCTCAAGAGGGTGGACTCAACTGATGTGGGGATGAATGCGAGATTTGTAAAGGATTACAGTACTAGATGATCTGTGTTTTCACAAACTTGTACAGGATTTAAGTTTAATCTCACTATGGCATTGTGGCATCATTAGAGTAAAAGTGTTATGAGTCGTTGAGTGTGTCTTGACATATGGCTTCGAGCCAAGTTGGGGAGTTTGCTATTAATTAGCAAATTGTACGGTCATGCGCTATGTTGGCTTCAGTTGGAGCGTGCGGGTGAGTCAGCTATGACTAGAGTAAAGGAAATTTTTTGACAAAGGTTATATTATGTTCCATAGGGTATGAGAATCACGAAATATCTAGAGTTATTGTTGGTAAAGAATGCTCGATGCATAGAGCAAGAAGTTGCTTGGTTGTATTGGGATGAGGATCTCATTTTGCAGTATCGGAGTGCCAATAAGGCACGAGTGGTTCTGTTCGTTAAGTCAGGTAATTTGCAGTTTGAATAAGAGAGAATGACTTTCGAAAATGGTTCCAATGTGTTCAAAAGTCCACAGGGAACAATCGGGTATCTTAAAGTTGCATGTGTGGTTAGGAACTGTGTTTTCATCGAAAAGGTCAAGACTTGTGGTATTTTATGCTAATTATGGGATTCTATGTATCGGTATCTGGAAAGTAAAGGTAACGAATTTAGATTCGCAGGAAGTTCTTCAGAGTAAAGTATTCTGGAATGTGGTATTTCTGGGAACATTTGAGAGAGTATTCAGTGGCTTATGAGTCTTAGACGGTGTGTTCTTGTGCTTGGGTCTCGTGTAGTNAGAAGGGTTCAGTCCTGACAATTTAGCTTGTACAAATGGAATTGGGAGAGAATTCTTGTTGGGTTTCACCGTGGTTTGGAGATGTGTATATCTTCTATGGGCATGCGAAGCATGGAACGTGTAATGATTTTTCTTCTAGATGGGATCAAGGGAAGTGCGTGACTAGTTGAGTGAGTAGATTTCTGTGGCTCGGAAAGGAGATAAAAGTTTTCATGTTATTCCTGGATGGTATGGTATATGCGGCATGTTGTAGAGGACCGAGACTGGCGTGTGCTGGGTTACAGTTCAGTTCTGAAAGGAAGTTCATAAAACTCCTAGGCAACGGGTAGCCTCAGATAATCAAGGAAATGATACTGCTAATTGGAAGTGATTTGACGAGAGTATACGTCTCAGGAAAAGGTAATGTGATTAAACTGACGATACTTTGGTAGTATTGCGGCATTTTTTTTGTGGATCGACTGCTGATATCTGAGTTTGTTTGATGGCATAAGGAAATTTTTGAATATCTTCCGTGGAATGATTGGGTACTTGAGGTGTGATATATATTCATACGACGGAATTTGGGATTAGGTATGGTGATTCGTGTGCTATATGGAGTTGGAGACTGGGAGTTCTCAGGTACAGACTATGTAGTGGTTGTGGATCGTGTGTATCGGCACCGTTTAGCGGCTATTGGGATTTGGAGGCCCGAGTGGATCTTCCTTTGCTTGGTATGTTAGGTTTTGGATATGATGTTGGGGGTGTAGACTGGTTGTCTCAGTGTTGGGTTATTCTAGACTATTACGCTATGGGCTATGCCGGAAAATGCCACGGGTTGAGTGGCGAGGTACATCGGATCATGTTCTAGCAGAGTGGTTTGCATTTCCAAAGACCAGCGGATGGCTGGGAAGGACTGCTTTTCTTAATTGGGCCTTCGTAATGGATGTCAGTGCAGAGGTTTCTACCATTAGTTCAGTTCCGGTATTGAGGGACTTTTCGGATGCTTTTCTTGTGGCCGGGCATGTCGCCGGGCGAGGTTGTAGATTTCGATATTGATTTGGTGCCGGGCACCGTATCGTACGGCTCCGGCAGGATTTATAGTAGTGGAAGGAGCAACTTCAGGCTTCCTTGGTAATGAGTTCGTTAGCAGGCCGATGTGGCTACGTATTCATCTTGAGTTGCTATTTTATGTTGTGAGACGTTAGGATTTGTTGATTATGAGTACCTGTGGTGCGTTTCTATTGGGGATTCATAGTGAAAGTCGAGCGGGAAGAGTAATTGGATGTTGCTCGGTAAATGGAGTGTTGGTTATGACCTATCGAGTTGCGTATCGTATGTTATTTGTTTCACCGTGGGTGTAATGAATTGCTTGGGTTTCAGACATCAAATTGTGCGTGGCTGTCGATTTTGAGCATAGTGACCTGAGTTGTTTCATGGGTAACAGTGTTTGGATAGGATCGTGCATTGTGGCGAGGCCACATGGAGATATGACCTTTCAGGGTAGATTCAGGTGTTCTATTTCTATGATGTGAGACGGGGTCTCAGCCTTGTGTGGTAATGGTACTGATGAGCTTGAGGTACAACTCTTTTGTTTGAGTCATTTTTCGTGATTTGAGTATGTTCAGACCGTTTCTTATTGATGCGCGTATTATGCAAGTTGTGGCTTAGGCCTACATTGAGGTGTCATACCACCAGAGTGGTGTGTTGGGTTCGAGGTGATCGTTGGGATGGATTTGATTTCAGCTTGTTGGGAGGATAAAATCGAGGTTCGGCTCGGAATCTGCTGTGGTATTAGTCAAAAGGGAAGTGGCTTCATGAATGGTTGATCTGAGAAATGGATTACGGTTTATTGCGTGTTTCATTTATCGTTGGCAGTATATGAAAGTGTTGGAATAAGACCTTAGTTGATAAAAGGTTTTCTACCGGTATTCGGGTGTTGTGGACAACTGCTGTGAATAGAAGTTATCGTTTCGAGCGTTTGGGTTATGTAAGCTATCATGTGATTGCACTTGAAGTTGAGGTATGGGTTATTACAGCTGGTTCGGGCTTATTCTGAATATAGATGTGAGGTTCTGACTTTTGTGTATGATTCCGAAAAGTGCAATGTGGTTCTATGGTTTATGGACTAGATGGATTATGGAATTTCAGCTATGTTGTGTTATCGGACCTATGCGAGATAAGGTGACGTGGGATCACCCCCGGGTATATGCTTGGTAAGGTCATTCAGCTATTGGTTGGCTTCTAGGACAACTCTGGGTACGCTCGAGGACGAGCGATTGTTTAAGTTGGGGAGGATGTGACGACCCGACCCGTCATCTCAGGAGCTACCGCCCCGTTTCCCCCATTTTATGCTTCTTCATGTTTCGTTATCGGTATTTGGTGTGTTAGAGTTGATTTGGATTGGTTTTGTAAGAAATGAGACACTTAGTATCTTTATGGAAGGCTTGGTTTGGAAAAGTCAACCGGAGGTTGACTTATGAGTTATAGGGCTCGGATGTGATTTCCGGTGATTCGGTTAGCTTCGGGGGATGATTTGTGACTTAGGAGTGTGATCGGAATTGATTTTGGAGGTCCGGTGTAGAATTAGGCTTGAATCGGCGAAGTTAGTGTTTTGGCGAATTGCGGTTGATAGGTGAGATTTTGATCCGAGGGTCGGAATGGAATTCCCAGAGTTGAAGTAGCTTTGTTAGGTGATTTGGGATGTGTGTGCAAAATTTCAGATGATTCGGAGGTGGTTTGGTTGGGTTTTTGATCGAATGCGAGTTTCGGAAGAATTTGAAGAACTTAGGTTTGGATTTGATGTAATTTGATGGTTTTAGTGTTAATTGTGGTGTTTTTATGATTGGAACAAGTTTGAATAATGTTTTAGGACGTATTGGTATTTTTGGTTGAGGTACCGGGGGCCTTAGGGTGAGTTCGGATGGTTAAAAGGAGAGTTTTGGAATTTTTCATGTGCTAAGTCTGCTGCTTCTGGTATGTTTTCGCTTCTGCGGAATTTGGACCGCAGAAGCGGTATCGCTTATGCGATTGGGGAACCGCAGAAGCGGTTGGAGCTTGAGTTGGGTTTTCCGTAGAAGCGGAAGTTTGGGCCGCAGAAGCGGTCCCGCTGGTGCGATTTCTGGGCCGCAGAAGCGGTCGAAGCCTTTAAGTGGAAAACTGCAGAAGCGGTATAAAAGTCGCAGAAGCGGTCCCGCATAAGAGGAAACAGGACCGCATAAGCGAAAAAGAGCTGGGCAGAGAAGATTTTTAAAATAACATTTCATCCGCGAGCTAAGGGTATTTTCCTCCATTGTTGAACATCTTGAGAGCTTTTTGGGAGCAACTGAAGAGGGTTTCGACTGAGATTGACTGGAGGTAAGTTTTATGAGTTAAAAACATGATTATATGTGAAATTAACCTAGAAATTCATGGAAATTAAGCCTAAAATTGATGAACTAGGGCTTGGGATTTTGAGATGTTAAACTGGGATTTGATGGGTCATTTGAGCTCGGGTTTGAGAGTTCTTGGTATGTATGAACTCGTGAGAAGATGAGGAATCCATTGATGTTAATTTTCTGATTTTTCGATGAGTGGGCTCGGGGCTCGGGTTTTGCTAATTTCGAGATTCTTGATATTTTTCGATTGTTTTCGATTGGGTATTGTTCCCTTAGCATGTTGTGATGTATTCGCTCTGGTTTTGGTTAGATTCGACGCGCGTGGAGGCCGATTTGATGGGGCAAGGGCGTCGCGAGCTAGAGATTTCACCGGTTCGAGGTGAGTAATGATTGTAAATGATATCCTGAGGGTTTGAAACCCCGGATTTGCACGCCGTAGTGCTATATTGAGGTGACTTGCACGCCGGATAGTGAGCGTGGGGTAGAGCACCGTTGGGGATTGTGACTTGGTCCGTCCCGATTGTTGATTTTACCGCGTATTTGACTGAAACTTATTTGATATTATCATGACTTGGGCTGATTGCCATACTTGGGGCTTATTGCCGACTGTTTAAAATCCTTGTGAGCTATCATCACTGTTTTCCTCACTATTTGAAATATTATTTGAACTCAGTCCATTTGAATTACATTGTTTCATGAACTCAGCTATATTTTTACTCAACCTTGAGTTTTAACTGATGTTTGAACTATTGTTTGAGCTGAGCATTATTGTCTTTACTGATGCCTGAGGGGCTTATGATTATTTTTGGACTGATTGAGGCCAAGGGCCATATGTGAGGATATGTCGACTGATGTGAGGAGGCTTTCAGGCCTCGAGTGATATGTGAGGAGGCTTTCAGGCCTCGAGTGTATTGTGAGAAGGTTTTCAGGCCTCATGTTGATATGTACAGGCTTTCAGGCCTTATGATGATATAGCGCTTGGGCTGTAGGAGCCCTTCCGGAGTCTGCACCCCCACAGTGAGCGCGAGTACCCATCTAGAGCGGATAAATGTTAGACAGTGGTAACAATGGCACTGTTGTACGCATTTTTGGTCAGGTAACAATGACTGACCAGTGGTAACAATGGTACTGTAATACGCGTTTTGGTCAGGTAACAATGGCTGACCAGGAACATAAATCATGCCCGAGGGGGCGGTACTGTTTTGAGATATTGCCCGAGGGGCGAACTTTTATGTGCTCATCTTGCATACTTATTTGCATCTTTACCTGTTATACCGTGGTATTTGTGCCCGAGGGGCGGATTTTCTGTGAATATCAGCAGTAACTGTTTTGAAATCGTTTCTGTAATCACTAAAAAGATCATTTTAAAAGAGATTTGAACTGAGCCAAGGTATTTCTAAAGATTTTACAGATTTCACTATTTTTCTCAGAAAATTGCACCCGGTTTCTGTATAGCATGTTGGTTGCTTTACATGGTTTCTTGCTGCTCAGTAATTATTTAGTTTTATTACTCACTGAGTTGGAGTACTTACTTTATTCCCTGCACCTCGCGTGCAGATGCAGGTATTGTTCACCCGGAAGTGGGTTTTGAGCTGGTTGAAGGTATTGCTATCGTAGATGAGCAGAGTGACCGCCAGGGTTCGCGGCACCGGATTACTTCCTTTGGTTCTAAATTTTATTCCGTATATTGTTGGCCCTGTAGTTGTATTTAGACTTCTCTAGATGCTCGTGACTTGTGACACCCCGGTCGGGCTGTGTTGGGTTGTCAACTTCGTTAATTAATGTCCTTAAGTTGTATTTTGCTATTCATTTATGTTTAACTACTTTGAAAGGGACTATTTGGGTTAGTTGGCTGGCCTTGTCTTCACGAGAGGCGCCATCACGACTTGTACGGGGTTTTGGGTCGTGACAATCCCCCTGTAGAAGGTCTGTTGGATCATGGCCTCAGCCATATCGTTGTTCGGACACTTTAACCATGGTACGATATCTCTCTTAAATCTCGTCCAATGGCTCATTGGGTTCTTGCTTGAAAGCAAGAATCTCATCTCGAAGTGTCACCATATGTCCTGGAGAGAAGAATTTGGAAAAGAACTTCTCTGCCCACTCATCCCAAGTGCGGATGGAATGATTGGGCAACCTCTCTAACCAGTCCAATGCCTTTCCCCGTAGAGAAAAAGGGAAATAGCCTCAACCACAGTGCCTCTTCGGAGACATTGGTTTGCTTGCTCCCCCAACAAGTATCGACGAACCCTTTGAGATGCTTGTAGGCATTTTGACTCGCAGCCACAGTGAAGAATCCCCGTTGCTCAAGTAATGTAAGCATCACATTGGTGATTTGGAAGTTGCCCGCCCTAATGCGGGGCGGGACTATATCACTCGCATAACTCTCGTTCGACAGTTGTCAGTGTGTTGCTTCCTTTGGTGGAGGTGGGGGAGGGGCGGGAACATTATCTTGAGGTGGGCGGCCTTGTCTATTTACTTGAGGTTCAAGAGGAACCTCCTCAACTTGATCATCATCCAATTCCTCCCCCAATGACACATTTACGATGGGTTCATTGTTGAGAGCCATTTTCGTACCTAAAAGAAATTCAAAAATAAAATTAGTGACTTGGAAGGGAAATAAGACAAAGCACACAATAACCTAGATATATAGCTAAATCCGTTTAACTCCCCGGCAATGGCGCCAAAAATTGATGTCGCCCAAACTCACACCAAGATTATAGGTAGTGAGGTGGTCGAAGCAATAATAAATCCCAACACAGGTCGGGGTCGATTCCTTAGGGAGTTAGATATGGGATTAGCTATATAACTAGAGTACATGTATGATGTGCCTTAGATTGCACTTCCACATATTCATTGGTTGTTTCTATTTCTACTTTTAGCTACTGATTACAAGTATTAAACTAGAAGACAATGTTTTTGGTTGTGGTTGTTTTTCAAATGATAAAGGAATCTAGGGTTGTGACTTCCACCTAGGTGGCTACCTAACGGGTTGTAAACTATAGAGCAAGTTTGATTTATCGGGTTCGTAATATAGCAATCACATGCAATTGCTCACTCTATACCTCTCAGTAGTTTGAGTGATTTTGCCCAATTTGGCTTTCTCAAGCCCAAATGGGTATTGCACAAATCAAGTGATATATGCTCAAGTCGGGTCTTACTATCTCTAGATTTGACCCTTTAATTGGAGCTATCAATTTCTTGAATTAATCCCATTTCCTTGTTAGCCAAGCTTTCCTAAACTTAGTCTCTCTTTCTCAAGCAAAGACTAGGTCAAATAGGCACGAATCAATATTTGCAACCATTAATTCTATAATTTAAGCATAAACAAGGCTAAATATCACTAACCCAATCACAAACAAGTCCTAAAATTAAATACCCATTAACTACCCACACTACGGTTGATCCACAAGATTTAGCTACTCATGAAAAATAAAGAAATACAAGAGGAATTTAAGAGAGAATGCATAATAATTGATTAAACAAAGAAAATCTAATGTTTAGAAGTCAATCTAGTACAAAATTACTCAAAGAAGTAAAGAAAACGGCTCAGGTGCACCTCTGCAAACTAAACCTAACCTAAAAATGACAAAATATTCTATTTATACTAAGCTGAAAATATATGATAAAAATACCCCTGCGAAGGTTGTGCGGCCGGATAATTTTGGTGCGGTCTGTACAATGGGCTTCTTCGGCCGCACAATTATCGTGCGGTCCGCAGTCTTGGGAATTTGGGCTTGAAACTTCATGCTTCAGCGGTCCGCATAAAAGTGGGTGCGGTCACACTTAGGATTATGCAGCCGCACAAAAGTGATGCGGTCCGCACTCCTTTACTTTCCAGCTCTCTGAATCTTCAATCCTGCGGACCGCATAATAATGGATGTGGCCGCACTTGATCTCCTGGGCTGTACAATTTCAGTGCGGTCCGCACTCCCTGAGCTGGCCAAAACACCACTTTCTGAATCTTCCTTCTACGGCCGTACTAGAATTTTGCGGTCTACACTGCTAGCTCTTTTGTCCTGTTTTGGTTCTTGTTCACTTTAGACTCTTTTATGAGTTGATTTTAACTTCTTTGGCTCATTTCCCAATATTCCTGTAAGTAAGCACATTTTGTTAGTTTCCGGGAATACCTTTAAGCATTTTTGAGCTAAAACGCAAGTAATAGAGAGCAAATAAGCGGTCAAAATCCCTACTTATTAATTGGTTGAAGGAATACTCTTCCATTAGGATCCTCCACAATTATCTCATCTAACAGTGGTTTAGTCACATCTACCTCAATTAACATCCTTTCATAGGACACTCTAATTTGCTTAGCAATACATTCATCTGAGTACATGGGTGTTCCAATTGAGGTGGCTATCCTGCTAAGTGAATTATTCCCCTAACAGTTCAATGGTAGTTTAGGAAACTTGATCCACAAAGGAATTTCTGTTGGAAACTGGTTCTCAAAATCGAAATTCGCTGTCCATTGCTTAAGAATTATAGGTCTATTGATGATAGTATATGGGCCAGAATACACCTGCATATCTTCTCCCATTTTGAATTTGATTATGTTATAGCCCTCCTCATGCTTATAAAAATCTGGTTCTGTAATAGTCCAATTTAGTTCTATATACCTCTTCATAGCATTATAACCATGCATGTCCCAATTACAAATGCAATTATAGCCACTTTCCATTTCTCAGTTTCTTTATCAACTTCATCCTTATCCAATTTGACAATCATTTGACCATTGACAATCTGTGGTGGGATATGGGTTAGGGCCATACCATTTTCACCAGCCCTATTTTTAGCAAATAGGTTAACCCATGCTTGAGTGTCTTCCTTCTCTGCCTGCTTGTTCAATTCCCATGCTGTAATTACTGTTTCATTGCTTTGTTTCACTGGTGGGATTGAGATTACCTTTGTCTTCTCTATTTCTAGATCTACTCGTACCTCTGGTGTTGTTGGGCTCAATTGGAGCTTTTTCATCGCTCCAATTGATGATTCTCCTTGGTTCCCCTCTTTAGATCCCCTTTGTTCATCTGCATGGGGGATGGTGGTATTTCCGATCCTCATCTGTGTTCCTAGGTTCTGAGCTACGTGTTCCGACTAAGCTACCGAAGGTGATGATCGGTACTTCCTTTGGGCGACCTTGCCCTCTTCCTCCTCTTCCGCGTCCTCTCGCCCCTGCCATGGACACACCGGCGTAGGTTAACTACCTTACGCCGAGAGCATAGAGAGAGAGATCCGTTTTCTAACTTCTACATAAATATACTTTTTGAGAAAAAATTGTTAATTTTTCTAAACCCGTAGCAACAGGTGGTTATTGTTGACAGCAATATTTTATAATAACTTAGACAGTTTCGTAAAGATTGTGCTCCCTCCTTCCAAAAAAGAACGGAGGGTTCCGAATATGATTATGATATTTATTTCTTATCATGATTCCTTATTGATCTGTGATCTCTTTTTATAATCATTTTTTAAGGCGTCTTTTTTAAAAATAAAAAATAAAATCATAAACTAACTTCACACGGAGAGAGGAATTCATAAATAACTTTTTATAACCATAAATCACAATAGGAAAATCCTATTTTATAATAATAGCCAAACATCGTGAAGAAACCGCATAGTATATATCGTTTTACCAAATTATTTCAGACTCTTATGCACAAGGTCGTGGGTTCAATTCTTCAAATATATATATTTTACATCATTGTGAACTACCACAAAGGTTGTGATGAGGTGATCTCCATTTTTAACAAGATGTCTCGGGTTGATTTCTGGGCATAGAGTTAATTGGGGAGTATTCTCCCCCCTCAAAGTGGGATTTCCGGGGCAAATTCATATTACTCGGGTGTAATGTACTTAATTGAAAAAGTAAAATTCAAGGAAAGAACTAAGCTGTATTGATCACAATTTGATGATTACAGTATGAACAACAACTGAAATACATAATGAACTCGGAGAGAGTAGTAGAAATGGAGGTTAGAGAGAAGAAGAAGAAGAAAGAAGAAGAAAGTAGAGAGAGAAAGTAGTTGAGAATTCTGTTATTGCCAAAATGATACCCACCTCTGTACTGATCTGTTATTTAACTAACTAACTCTAATTGTTAACTGGATAATATTTTCTTGGACTCTGTCTTCTTAGCTGAAAGGCCCAAAGGCCCAATACGTTTCACTTCTTGAAGGCCCAATACGTGAAGCCCAGTAAGACTTAACCCAATTCTGTTGTACCCTACTTCCTTGTTTGTATCGCCACTTTCCTTTTTCTTGTCTGAACATTACAATACCTTCCCCTTCGAAAGAGACCTTGTCCTCAAGGTCGTTGTTGAGCGATAAACGCTGGAAAGTGGCTTTTGATGTAGCCCCAATCCTCCCAAGTCGCATCTTCTTAGCACAAATTTGCCCACTGAACCAGAATTTTTACTGCAACGACATTATTCTCCTTAACCACGCGCCTTTGAAAAATGGAAACTGGCTGAATCAAGATGTGACCCTCACTGTCACAAGCTGGTGGATGCTACTGAGGACATATTGATGGTCCCATACGTCGTTTGAGCTGGGACATGTGAAAGACTGGGTGGAGGCGCGATTCTGGTAGTAGCTCTAAACGGTAAGCCACTTCACCAATCTTCTGTAAGACTTTATAGGGACTAAAGAATCGAGCAAAAATCTTGACATTTCTTCTCACTTCGATAGATGACTGTCGGTAAGGCTGTAGTTTGAGGTATACTTGGTCCCCTACCTCCAATACTCGCTCAGATCAGAGTCGATCTGCATAAAATTTCATCCTTGACTGTGCCTGCACAAGGTTGTCACGCAATGCCTGTAACATATGTTGTCGTTGGGTTAGATTCAACCTAGCCGGGCCCTGGTGTGTATGTGGTAAAGCTCCCAATGGTAGTTGAGTTGGGGGATGACCATAAAGGGCTTCAAAGGGAGAGACTTTAAGAGAGTTATGAAAGTTAGTGTTATACGACCACTCTGCTAGTGGTAACCATCTAGCCCAATGTTTAGGATTCTCAAACACCATAGCTCGTAAGTAGGTCTCCAGACATCGATTGAGTCTTTCAGTTTGCCCATCCGACTGAGGGTGATAGGCTGAACTCATATTAAGCTTAGTCCCCATTATTTTGAATAAATGCTGCCAAAAATGACTAGTAATGACAGAACCTCTGTCTGAAACAATAGACCTGGGAAGTCCATGTAACCTATACACCTCCTTCATGAATAATTCTGCCACTTCTTGTGCTGAGAAAGGATGTTTTAAGGCTAAGAAATGTCCATACTTGGATACCCTATCCACCACCACTAACACAACATTCTTCCCTGTAGAAAAAGGTAATCCCTCCACAAAATCCATTGATATATCCTGCCACACCTGCTCTGGGATAGGAAGGGGTTGTAATAACCCTGGGATGTGCACATTTTCAGACTTGATTCTCTGGCAAACATCACATTCTCTCACCTATTTAAAAATCTCCGATTTCATGTTAGGCCAGTAGAAAATCAGTTGTACCCTCGTGTAAGTACCTTGTTGTCCAGAATGACCAACAAGAGGTGATTGATGCATTGCTTCCAGGATTTACTCCTTAGATTGGCCCCTCTTCCCACATAAATTTTGTGCTTATACCTGATGACCCCTTGTTGTAATGAATAATCTGAATTACTGCCTGAGGAGGCAGCTAGTTCACCCAACAATGCAAAGGAAATAGGATCATCTTCATAACTGAGGCTGATCTCTTGTAACTAAGTGGGTTGAACAGTAGAGATTGCCAATAGGGTGGACTCCTGATCTTGCCTTCTTGATAAGGCATCAGCTACCCTGTTTTCAGTGCCTTTCTTATACTGTACCTCATAGTCAAGGCCTAGAAGCTTAGTCAACCCTTTTTGTTGTAGAGTAGTGGTAATCTTTTGCTCTAACAAGTACTTAAGACTTTGATGATCTGTCCTTACAATAAAATGACCCCCTTGTAAATGGACCACTGCAGTTAAAACTGCCATATATTCCTTCTCATAAGTTAATAATCCCCTGCTCTTCACTGAAAAAGCCTTGCATAAGTAAGCTATTGGTCGACCTTCTTGCATTAAAACAACCCCCATCCCTGTAGAACAAGCATCAGTCTCTACAATAAATGGCTTAGTAAAGTCAGCCAAGGCTAAAATAGGAGCTGAAGACATGGCTGTTTTCAGCTGATTGAAGGTTGTTTCAGCTTCCTCAGACCACTTAAATGAGTTCTTCTTCAATTAATTGGTGAGAGGTCGACTGATAATTCCATAAGACTTGACAAACCTCCTGTATTACCCAGTGAGACCCAAAAAATCCTCTAAGAGCCTTAACAGATTTTGGGACATGCCAATTGAGCATGGCCTCAATCTTAGCAGGGTCAGTAGTTACCCCTTGGCCTGAGATAATATGCCCCAAATACTCCACCTGACTTTGACCAAAAGCACATTTAGACAACTTAGAATAAAGTTGCTCTTTCAGGAGCACCTCTAGCACTTGTCTAAGGTGCATAACATGGCTCTCCGCTGAAGGGCTGTACACTAATATATCATCAAAGAATACCAGCACAAACTTCCTAAGAAAAGGCTTGAATACATGATTCATTAAACTTCGAAAAGTAGCAGGTGCATTAGTTAACCCAAATGGCATAACTTTGAACTCATAATGTCCCAAGTGAGTCCTAAATGCAGTCTTGCATATGTCAGATTCTTTCATCCTAATCTGGTGATAAACAGCCCTCAAGTCAATCTTTAAGTAAATGCCTGAACCATTTTCATCCATGAGATCATCTACTAGAGGTATAGGAAATTTGTCTTTCACAATCATTTTGTTTAATTCTCTGTAGTCTTTGCAAAACCTCGAACTACCATCCTTTTATTTAACCAATAACACTGGTGATGAAAAAGGAGAATGACTAGGTTGAATGGTACCATTATTAAGCATGTCAGTCACTTGTTTTTCTATCTCATTCTTTTGAAAATGGTTATACCTGTAGGGCCTAATGCTGACTAGAGCTGCATCTGATTTGAGAGGGATGAAGTGGTCATGACTCCTCTGTGGTGGCAGAGACTTTGGCTCAGCAAAAACTCCTGGAAACTCAGTCAACAACTCTCTAATTTGTTCAGGTATGCTTCCTTCTTCTGTAGTAGACTGAGCAGTAATTGTGAAGAGATGGGCCCATAACAGTTGGCCTTTCTTGAGTAGCTGCTTCACTCCTGCAGCTGACATACTCTGTAAGCTACCCTCTTCAGAAAAACCCTTCAGTTCTACTCTCTTTCCCTTCACATTGACCTGTAATCTATATCCAATAAAATCAAACAGTATAGGATTGTGCTTTCTCAACCAATCCACTCCTAGTACCATATCACATCCCCTAATATCTAACATTCTCAGCCTGTGTTCAAATTCAATGACTTGCATTTTCCATTTGAATTGAGGACAAGAGTGATAACTCATCAAATTACTACCATTTGCAGTTGTAACTCTCATTGGAGCATCTACTTGAATCACACACCCCAATTGTTTTGCAGTTTCACTTGCTACAAAACTATGGGTGCTACCACTATATGCTAATATCACCATGATTTGTTTACCATACACTCCTTTCAATTTGATAGTAGTAGATGTGACTGTCCCAGATAAGGCATTGAGGCTTATGGCATCATCAATTATTGTCTCCTGAATCTGCTCCTCCACTATACCATCTTCAGCAGTATCCATTTCTACATCCCCTTGCTTAGTAGAACCAGACAATACATTTAACTGCTTATTCTTACATTGATGACGAGGGAAATACTTCAACACTTATAACATTCACCTATTGCCATTCTTGCCTCAAACAACTTGTTGCCCACATTGTAGGAAGTAGTTCCCCCCTCCTTCTGTTGGAATCCAGATGTCCTCACTCCTGATTGACTATTATTGTTGTTGTATTGTGCTGGCTGCCTATCAGTGTTTACTTTACCCTTCTTAGCTACTGTTTCTAACAGTTTTTCTTTGTGCCTAGCTTTCTCCACTGCTTGACTAAAGGAAAAGGGATCAAGCATCTTGACTGTGTGCCTGATTTCATCCTTGAGTCCTTTAATAAAGAATCCAAGGAAGAATTCTTCAGGAATAGTGGGATATTTAATCAAGACCCAAGCCTTCAAATCTTCAAATCTTGCCAGGTAATCATTCACTAATCCTTGCTGCTTAATTCTTTTGAACTCTCCTAAGAGATTAAGATTACTATTATCAGACTCCTCAAATCTCTTACTGATTTCTTCTGCAAACTCAGGCCATCTCACACTACCTCTGCTCAGATGATAAGAAAAGTACCAGGATTCAACTCTCCCATTAAGATGAAGGACATCATCGTCCAACTTCTCCTGAGGATCAGTTATCTGATTGAAGTGAAAGTATCTTTCACACTTTCGGAGCCAAGATCTGGAATCACCTTCTTCAAAATAAGGAATTTCAAACCTATGACCATGGTTATTTCCTTGCCTTCTACCAATAGAATACTCATTCTGCTCCGCAAATCTGGGTCGACTACTGGATCCTTAAATGTGATTGACTTCAACTGGAGCACTCCCCAAGATGCCATCCTTGCTCGTGAAAAGTCTGTCCATCATCACATCCAGCTTCCTTCCAACTTCATCGATCTTAGAATCATTCGATTCCAATTTTTTATTCGTCTCTGCCATGTAATTCTTTAACTGATTGTCTAATTTCTTCACATAATCTTCATTCGACTTCGAACGAGTTTCTGGGACTGTCATTGTAGCTAGAAAATGCTCTGATACCAATTTGTAATGCACTTAATTGAAAAAGTGAAATTCAAGGAAAGAACTAAGCTGTATTGATCACAATTCGATGATTACAATATGAACAACAACTGAAATACGTAATGAACTCAGAGAGAGAAGTAGAAATGGGGGTTAGAGAGAAGAAGAAGAAAGAAGAAAGGAGAAGAAAGTAGAGAGAGAAAGTAGTTGGGAATTCTATTATTGCCAAAATGATACCCACTTCTCTACTGATCTGTTATTTAACTAACTAACTCTAATTGTTAACTGGATAATATTGTCTTGGACTCTGTCTTCTTAGCTGAAAGGCCCAAAGGCCCAATACGTTTCACTTCCTGAAGGCCCAATACGTGAAGCCCAGTAAGACTTAACCCAATTCTGTTGTACCCTACTTCCTTGTTTGTATCTCCACTTTCCTTTTTCTTGTCTTAATATTACATCGGGACTTATGCGGGTAATAGATACCGGATAAAAACCAAGAAAATAATATAGTTAGAAAAGGCCAAAAGTAACCCCATCAGACTCTTTTTTTTTTGGGGAATCGCATCAGAATTGTAACAAGAGTGAAAGTATGATCCCTTAAGCTTAAGAGACTCAAAAGAACGAATAACAAAGGCAAGTTGAGTACAAGCTGTTGGTTTCTTAACAATTTACTGCAGGTGGAGGAAAGAATGTGATATGAATTTGAAACACCGTAAAGGTGAAAATATTCTCATCTTATACATGGATTGAAGGAAAAATATTTTATTATAAATCTTCACTATAATTTTATATTTTTCCACACGTAAAGCTAGTAATACCCCTATTTATAATAGTACGAAATCTATTTCAACTAAAACATGAAAATAACCCTTCGAGGTTGCCCAGTTTGTTTGGAGGGAAGTCATCCATACGGATGACCTGGGATCGATTCCCCCCCTCAATGCCTTCTGGATTGAGCCTGTCGCACAAGGCTTGCCTAGTGCGGTTTACATTCTCTGTGTGGTTTGCAGGCTATTACAGAGGGGGAGGTTTATCCAGTGCACACAAAGTGCTCACCACAGAGTGCTCGCCGGAAGGGCAGAGGCTGTGGCTGAGGTTGTAGCGGCTGTGGGTTTTAATTGCCTCTTACCAAAAAAAAGAAAAACGTGAAAGCCTATACTATATTAACCCTACTAGAAATTCGGTCAAAACCGATCACGGTCGACCGATAAAAAAACCGGCCGAAAAATTGATCGAAGTCAGTCGGTTTTTCAGAAAAAAAATTTTAATTTTTTTTTACGAAACTGACCAACTTTGGTCGGGTTTTTTGGCGCAAAAATGTGAGAAACTATTTTTACATCTCACAAATTTATTTTTCAAGAAACCGACCAACTTTGGTCGATTTTTCATTTTAAAAAAATTAAAATTAATATTCAAAAAATCGACCAGTGATAGCAAACATCGAACAGGGGAAAATCGATAGCCTACCTCGGAGATTGCTCGTGTGTTAGCCGAAAATGATCGTCCTTCACCGGAAGTTGTCGTCCTTCGCCGGAGCTGGCCGATTGGGTTGTCGATGGTGAGGTCGATGAGCTCTAGGTTGAGGCTTAGAGAGAGACGGTGTGTTTTTTTGTTTTGAGAGAGTGAGAGATAGACGGAAGTTTCATAATATTTTTTAACTTAAAATATATTAAAAAGTTAATAAAATACTAGCGGTGTCATTTTTTTTTTAATAAATATGTAGGAGGGAAAAAAGGAGGGAAAAATAAACCGTTCCATTATACTTTTATTTTACCAAACCGTTCCCACAGATAACTCTATCGTATCGCCTTTACAAACCGTCTCTATATATTTACTTATGATGACGGTTATTATACTATTGGAAAGATTATTCTTCAAAAGTGTTCCAGAAGCCTTTTGACTCTATTGGAACGGTTAAAATCGTTCCAATATATTATCTACTGTAACAGTTACAAAATCATTGCATAATAACCGTTCCAATAAAATCATTTTGTAGTAGTGGCTGCAGCTTCCAATCGTAGATTAGTACACCAAGAAGGACCAAAAAAGAGCAAAAGAAATAAAGTAAAGGTGCTACAAGGCCAAAAGACCATACATCAGCAAAACATATTGAGCACTACAACCGCAGATGTACATGGTCATAGCTTCAAAAGCTTTAACCCAAGCGAAGCCCTAAGCCTGTTGGCTTCTGCTATCTCAGGATCTGGATGATATGTTCCATCATCTTTCTTCTCCTTTTTCTTCTTGGGTTCATCCAGAGCAGGACTAGAACTGCTGCGAGCATGCCTTTTACGATGATCATCATCACGGTCTTTTCGGTCTCTGCTTCTACTTCTGCTCCTAGAATAACTTCTGTGCCGACCACGCTCGTGGTCACGTCTATCACGTTCTCTGGCCTCCCTGTCCCTGAGGCTAAGACGGTCCCGGTCCCTCTCTCTATCTCTATCCCTCTCACATCTGCAACGTTCCCTGTCATAATCATGATCTCTGTCATAGTCATCTCTATCATAATCTCGATCTCTATCATAGTCACGATCCCTGTATCTGTGACTATCTCGTCTTCTATCCTGATCTCTCTCCCCAGTTGGACTTCCCCCACGATAGTAATCCTTTTCATCCTTTTCCTCTTCCTCTTCAAAGTCATCTTCCAACGCACTTCTCCGACGTTCCAACTGGCCATTATGTTCCAATTGCGATCTTTTCTTGATACGACGCAAAGCAATATCACAATAGTAATTTGTCCTCAGAAGCTGGTCAATATACTCATCCACGTGTGTCAGTTCATACTGCCCATCAGCTAATTTACGTCTGAGCTTCCGATAATCATTATATAGAGGCTCAAGGTATCGATAAATATCGATATCTGTACCCGTAATCCGCAAATAAAAAGCTCCAAGAGCACGAACATACTTGTAATCTTCGTTTTTTATCAACTCCACAACTATGTCTTTTTCAGGTTGGATTTGGAGCATCTTCACGACAAGACATATGAAGGGTGTGGGTTTTCTATTGCCGCCGAATGTACCACCGAGGTGGTCGAGTTCCATGGCTTTGTCGACTAGGGTTTCTGCTGTCAACCCGAAACATTGTTCTTTCCGGTAGGTGTTTTGGTATATTTTAGACCTCAGGATTTGCTCACCAGATTCTGTGGGTTCGTTCCCCTAATACTCTTTGCCAATGGATCGGTGCGATTCGTCATGACTGTCAAACCCTAATCGGATCGGATCAGAGTGGAGAGGGTTTACCTATATGAAGGAAAAATTATTTTATTATGAATCTCCGCTACAATTCTCCACTTATAAGGCTTGCAATACCCCTATTTATAATAGCACGAAATCTATTTCAACTAGAAATAGGAAAGCCTATTCCTATATTAATTCTGACTACAGCTCCTATTTAGACATGAGTTAAATAAACTAGCAAATATCAAATCCAAAACAATTTAGGTTTCTTATTACAACTTTGAATTAGTTTTCCAACATAGATGAACCAAATATATATATATATATATATATATATATATATATATATATATATATAAAGGTTAGAAATATGTAATCCGTAACTCCGTGTAAATTAGACTTGTTGTATGAGTTCATGTTAAACCATCACCCCAAATACTATGGAGAACAGGAATTATTTCCCGCTACTTAATTCATGTATTTGCACCTATAACTGTTAACTAGCAGTGGCGGCTCTACATAATTGGTGGCTTAAAGCCAAGCATTAATATGAGGCCTTTTTTTTTTTTTTTTTGGTTGTGAAAAATCGTTATAATTATTGAAGTTTATTTTTTTACTTTTGAAATACAAAATTATTAGTAATTATTTTTATAAATATTTTTTCCTTATTATATTTTTTAATTGATAAAATAGCCAATCGCTTTAAGCTTTCTTATGACATTGTCGATCTTCGATAAGATTTTATTAATCTTAATTTTGAAAAACATCTTTCGGTTGAGGCAATTATAATGTTATTATATAAGGAATATAGGGACTTTAAAAAAGAATCAAGTTTTTTTAACTGATTAAATATATCAACTATAGTATTATTCTAATGATAGTTCTCTCTAGCGCTCCCTATCGCTATTAACTTGTTCTTTGAACATTTTTATCAATTGTTTTATCATTTTTGTATAGTCTCATTTATATATTAATCCGAACAGTCATATGAAACCTGATTATACGTTGATAATATACTACTTCAATTAACTTATTGCGCTGCATAAAATTAATAAACGAGAAAGAATATGCAATATATTTGTTAGCATTACTGTGTTAAACCAAAAAATAGAAAAAACTGTTAGAAAAATAAAAGAAACTGGAAAAATAGAAGAGTTTAAGAAATATTCCGAGTCCACAATTTTCTTGTGTGTCCTAAAGGAATTTTAACCCCCTCACACGTTGCCAAGGTAATGGATTAAATCCTCCCAGGATAAAACGGAATAAACATTCCTGCAACAGTAGCAATACAAACTGCAGGATACCAACGAACTCAAAGAACGGAGCAAAATCACACTTACGAATTTGAGAGAGAGAGACTGCGAATTAGGATGCAGTATATTCAGAAAGAAAGAAGTTCTGGAGTGTTTTTCGTGTGTAGAAAATGGAGCCTTGCCTCAGAATTTATAGGCAATTATCAGAAGAGGTGTCTGGAAAAGGTGTCTTTTCAGAAGAATACGCTGCCTGCCGCGGTTCTACCGCGATTGCGGCAGAACCGCGGTCAGAGAGGCTCTCTGAATCAGCCTGCCACGGTTCTACCGCGGGCAAAGCCAAAGCCGAAGCCGAAGCCGAAGCCGAAGCCGAAGCCGAGCCGAGCGAGCGAGCGACGACAGCGCGAGGGTTCATTCTCTTCAACTCCTTTTAAGAGCTTTAAGAAGTGATTCTATATATAAGCACACAAATGTGGTTGTCCCTCACCAATGAGGGACAAAGTGCAAGACAAAAGTTCACTTCTTCAAATTTTCAATTTCCCTCCATTTTATTTCCCTCCATTTCCAATTCACACTTCTTCTACTTTAAAGCCCAATGGCTTAAAGTCCAACAATCCCCCACATGAATGGGAATGGCTGTATCAAGAAAGATCATAGATGAAAGCTATGTGATTTTGCAAGTAAGGATTTATTGCATCTGGATAAGTAGGTTTCCCTTTGAACTTTCCGTAGTGAACATATGTCGGATATACTCGGTCAATCGGTAGATTTGATATCTTTGAACCGTCGAACTTTAGTGTATACCTAGACAACCATATGTCACACAACCAACCCTTAACCGTCTTTTGGTTCTCATTGTTGTGTTCGTTTTAGCCTTGAACACCACCTGGTTTCATAAGTGCGTAGAGAATTGGCCTTACAAAATTCTCATTGAAGCGACTTCCACTTCACACTTACATAGGTGATTCCTAAACGTGTAATCCTTTAGATTGACACTATTTGATAAATACCTCATCAAACTTAGGTAATCATTAAAGAACGTGTAAAGTTCTATCCTTGTTACTGAACATTGTCTTCATCACGAGAATGGACCAAAGATTTTATTTTGACAATGTTGAACCGGTCAATCACAACTTTGTTTGAGCTCCTTGAACCTAGATCTCGGAACATCCAAAATTCTAGGTAGAGTTACCGCCATGTTGACTTGTCCTCGGCCATAGTCCCATTCCCTTAGATGATTTCTCAACTCCCTCTCTAGTTAAGCCTTTTGTAAGCGGATCCGCCACATTATCCTTTGATCTTACATAATCAATAGTGATAATTCCACTAGAAAGTAGTTGTCTAACGGTGTTATGTCTTCGTCGTATATGACGAGACTTTCCGTTATACATAACGCTCCCTGCCCGTCCTATTGCAGCCTCACTATCGCAATGTATGCAAATAGGAGCCAAAGGTTTTGGCCAGAACGGAATGTCTTCTAAGAAATTTCGAAGCCATTCAGCTTCTTCACCGGCTTTATCCAAAGCTATAAACTCTGATTCCATTGTAGAGCGAGCGATGCACGTTTGTTTGGAAGACTTCCAAGATACTGCTCCTCCACCAACAGTAAAAACATATCCACTTGTGGACTTTGTTTCTGTTGAGCCGGTTATCCAATTTGCATCACTATATCCTTCGATAACCGCAGGATATTTATTGTAGTGCAAAGCGTAGTCTTGGGTATATTCCAAATATCCCAGAACTCGTTTCATTGCCACCCAGTGATGTTTGTTTGGATTACTTGTGAATCGACTAAGTTTACTTATTGCACAAGCTATATCAGGTCGTGTACAGTTCATGATGTACATTAAGCTTCCCAACACACGAGCATACTCCAATTGAGACGTACTTTCACCTTTATTCTTTATAAGATGATGATTTAAGTCAATTGGAGTTCTTGCACTTCTAAATTCCAAGTGTTTGAATTTTTCAAGTACCATTTTCACGTAATGTGATTGAGACAAAGCTAGACCCTGAGGAGTCCTCTGGATTTTAATTCCTAGAATTACATCGGCAACTCCTAAGTCTTTCATATCAAACTTACTAGCAAGCATACGCTTAGTAGCTTGAATGTCGGCAATGTCTTTGCTCATTATTAGCATATCATCAACATATAAGCAAACAATGACTATATGATTTGGAACGTTCTTAATGTAAACACATTTATCACATTCATTAATCTTAAAGCCATTTGACAACATTGTTTGGTCAAATTTCGCATGCCATTGCTTGGGTGCTTGTTTTAGTCCATAAAGGGACTTAACAAGTCGACACACCTTCTTTTCTTTTCCCGGAACCACAAACCCTTCAGGTTGGTTCATGTAAATTTCTTCCTCTAGATCACCATTTAAGAAGGCTGTTTTTACATCCATTTGATGGATTTGAAGACCATACAAGGCGGCTAACGCTATTAGCATCCGAATGGATGTAATTCTTGTTACCGGCGAGTATGTGTCAAAATAGTCAAGACCTTCTCGCTGTCTAAATCCTTTGACAACAAGTCTTGCCTTGTATTTGTCAATAGTACCATCGTCTTTCATTTTCTTCTTGAAAATCCATTTAGAACCCAATGTTTTGTTACCTGGAGGAAGATCAACCAATTCCCAGGTATGGTTGCTCAATATGGATTCTATTTCACTATTGACAGCTTCTTTCCAATATTGTGCTTCTGAGGAAGACATTGCTTCCTTGAAGGTACGAGGCTCATTTTCTAGCAGGAAAGTCAGAAAATCTGGACCGAATGAAGTAGATGTCCGTTGACGTTTACTTCTTCTCGGATTTTCCTCATTAGGCATACCATCTGTTATTTCCTCCCGAGGTCGTTTTGACTTTTGGTAGGTCACTTCACTTTCCTTTTTATACGGATAAATAGTTTCAAAGAATTCAGCATTATCTGATTCTATTATCGTATTAACGTGAATCTCAGGATTTTCTGACTTATGAACCAGAAAACGATATGCCTTGCTATTGGTTACATATCCAATAAATACACAATCAACCGTTTTTGGACCTATCTTAACCCTTTTAGGTTTAGGAACTTGTACCTTAGCTAAACACCCCCACACTTTGAAGTATTTCAAGCTGGGCTTCCTTCCTTTCCATTTTTCATAAGGAATGGACTGTGTTTTACTATGAGGTACACGGTTGATTATTCGGTTAGCTGTAAGTATAGCTTCCCCCCACAAGTTCTGTGGTAAACCAGAACTTATCAACAACGCATTCATCATCTCTTTCAACGTTCGATTCTTTCTCTCCGCAATTCCATTAGATTGTGGAGAGTAAGGGGCAGTTGTTTGGTGAATAATGCCATTTTCCAAACATATTTCTTCAAAAGGAGATTCATATTCGCCACCCCTATCACTTCTTATCATTTTGATCTTTTTGTTTAGTTGCGTTTCAACTTCACTCTTGTATTGCTTGAAAGCATCAATTGCCTCATCTTTACTATTAAGTAAATAAACATAGCAGTATCTCGTGCTATCGTCAATAAAAGTAATAAAATACTTTTTCCCACCGCGAGATGGTGTTGACTTCATGTCGCAAATATCTGTGTGAATTAAGTCTAAAGGACTTGAATTCCTTTCAACGGACTTATAAGGATGCTTAGCATACTTTGATTCCACACATATTTGACATTTGGAATTAATGCAATCAAATTTTGGCAATACTTCTAGATTTATCATCTTTCGCAATGTTTTGAAGTTTACGTGACCTAAACGCGAATGCCATAAAGTGTTTGACTCAAGCAAGTAAGAAGAAGCATTCACTTTATTGATAGGAACTGCTATTACATTTAGCTTAAAAAGGCCCTCATTTAGGTAACCTTTTCCTACATACAAATCGTTCTTACTTAGTACAACACTATTAGAAACAAAAATACATTTGAATCCATTCTTGACAAGAAGTGAGGTAGACACAAGATTCTTGCGAATTTCTGGAACATGGAGGACTTGGTTTAGAGTCACTATTTTTCCCGACGTCATCTTCAACGCAATCTTGCCAACTCCTTCAATTTTGGCTGTAGACGAATTTTCCATGAAAATTGTCTCGTCGGGTCCTGCGGGGGCATAAGAAGAAAATAACTCCTTGTTAGCACAAACATGGCGGGTGGCTCCAGAATCTATCCACCATTCTTTAGGATTTCCTACCAAGTTGCATTCAGACAACATGGCACACAAGTCCTCCATGTCTTCAACATTTTCAACCATGTTTGCTTGATTTTTCTTCTTCTTTTTCTTTTGTACATCATTCTTTGGTGCACGACAATCCACGGCCTTATGCCCAGATTTTCCACAGTTGTGGCAATTACCCTTGAACTTTTTCTTGCTTGGGTAATTCTTTGGTCCAGAAGCCTTCTTTATTCCGGAAAACTTTCCGGGTTTTTCTGCTGGTGCCATAGCATGAGCAGGAGTTGAACGGCTTGACGAGGCAGCCACATTTTTAACAGTAGCACCCGTTCCCGCAACATTTCCATTAGTTTGGTTTTCATTCGTCATTTTTTTCTGTAAAGTTGGAAACAAAACAGAACTTGGTTAAATCGGTGAAGTTTTGATATCTTCAAACTGAATACCAAATCAAACATACAACACGTAACAATGGTGAAGTTTTTATATACTTCAAACCCGTACGTTTATTATTCCGGTAAAGTTTTTATATACTTTAAACCGGACAGCCCGTACGTTTTATTATTCCGATAAAGTTTTTATATACTTTAAACCGGACAGAACAATTATTGGAGTAGAAAGCACGAAGGCTTTAGTCTCCAAAACAGTATACAAAATATGAATAACAGTTTAATATATGTTTCAACACAGAAATGTTAGTATTAAAATTCCTTAAGCTTGTGAGTGTTACTGTGTTAAACCAAAAATCAGAAAAAACTGTTAGAAAAATAAAAGAAACTGGAAAAACAGAAGAGTTTAAGAAATATTCCGAGTCCATAATTTTTTTGTGTGTCCTTAAGGAATTTTAACCCCCTCACACGTTGCCAAGGTAATGGATTAAATCCTCCCAGGATAAAACGGAATAAACCTTCCTGCAACAGTGGCAATACAAACTGCAGGATACCAACGAACTCAAAGAACGGAGCAAAATCACACTTACGAATTTGAGAGAGAGAGACTGCAAATTAGGATGCAGTATATTCAGAAAGAAAGAAGTTCTGGAGTGTTTTTCGTGTTTAGAAAATGGAGCCTTGCCTTAGAATTTATAGGAAATTATTAGAAGAGGTGTCTGGAAAAGGTGCCTTTTCAGAAGAATACGCTGCCTGCCGCGGTTCTACCGCGGTCGCGGCAGAACCGCGGTCAGAGAGGCTCTCTGAATCAGCCTGCCGCGGTTCTACCGCGGTCGCGGCAGAACCGCGGCCAGAGAGGCCCTCTGAACCTTCAGCAGGGTTCTGGCGTATTTTCAGCAGTGATTTGGCATTTAATTAATTATTAAATAATAAAATAAATTTTGTACAAAAATAATCTTATCGATCGACAAATCCGAAGCCGAAGCCGAGCGAGCGACGACGACGGCGCGAGGGTTCATTCTCTTCAACTCCTTTTAAGAGCTTTAAGAAGTGATTCTATATATAAGCACACAAATGTGGTTGTCCCTCATCAATGAGGGACAAAGTGCAAGACAAAAGTTCACTTCTTCAAAATTTTAATTTCCCTCCATTTTATTTCCCTCCATTTCCAATTCACACTTCTTCTACTTTAAAGCCCAATGGCTTAAAGTCCAATAATATATTTGTTCCAATGCACTTAAAAAAAATTAAAAGAGACGCATAATTTTGGATTATATTCCCACTGCTTATGTCAAATGCAAATGCCCAAAAAGATCCCCATTCATAAATCAGGACACTAAATAACAAAACAAAAAATTGCCTTTCCTTTTTAATCAGAATGTTATATTTTCTATCTTAATTCAGAATTTTTAAAGAAAAACATACTTACACACTTAGTTCATGCAATTAGTAACTACTATTGAAAAATGGGCCCCGAAAATTAGGAGCCTAAGCACTTGCCTTAGTGGCTTGCGCCTTAGAGCCGGCTCGGTTAACTAGGAGTACTTGTTATGTTGGACTTAACTCTAGCCTCATTCCGTTTCATTTTATTTGTTGGTATTTAATTGGACGCATAATTAATACTCCATGTTAGTTGGACTACTAAAATATCTTACTGATCGAGGAAGATCATCATATTGATATGAAAATTTTGTTTGATTGGAAAAATATATAGTTAATGAAGTTGAGTTTAATAAGTTTGTCAAAGTTGCATATAGACAGAATGAACTAAACGTTTTGGGGAATCTAGATAAGGAGATTGATTGAGACTGAGAGTGTAACACAAACTGATGATCTAGCAAATGAAAAAAAAAACTATTAAAAAATTGCTATTTTCACCCCAATTTTAATACAAATACATATAAATGATACAACACGTCTAAAACTGAACCAGAGCAAGAAGCTCTTCTTGAATTTGATAAATCAAAATCCAACAACCAAAGCCAAATAATAAATGCCAACCCAATCCACACATTTCACAAAAACACTTCACTTAATACTAGAGAAGCAACAACCTTGTTTAGGAAATTCACATAAATTTTGAGGTTTAAACATGAATGTCCACTAGGTAGGGATGACAATGGGGCGGTGCGGGTGCGGGGCGGGGCGGGTTTAAACATATGCGGGGCGGTGCGGGTTTGTACATATGCGGGTGCGGGGCGGGACGGGTTAAACTAAAAAAAAATATTTTTCCGTGGGTGTGGTGCGGGTGCGGGTGCGGGTGTGAGTTTAAATACTCATTTTACACACAACTGAAAAGGAGTAAAAGATATTTAATTTTAACAAATCCAATCTCATACACTATAAATTAATATTCTTCCATTATGACAAAACCAATGAGGTCACTTGACGAATAATACAAATCTCTACCGTAACTATATGGAAACAGAGACTAAAAACTTGAACAAATAACAGAAAATGAGAAAATTACTCGATACTTCTTATTGAAATAAATCATGATGGTAAATTATTTATTCTCACTATGCATGTGTACATGCTGATCCCGCATTCATTGATCGCAAAAATAAAATAAGACAAATTGAAAAGGAAAAAAAAGTTGCGGGGCAGGTGGACGCGGGTGTGGTGCGGGGCGGGTGGATGCGGGTTAAAGAACTATGCGGGGCGGGGCAGGTTGAAATTTTGCGGGTTAAGAGAGAATTCGCCCCGCACCCGCCCTGCCTCGTACCGCTTGCCATCCCTACCACTAGGTGAGCAAAACTAGTTAGTGATAAAAATAATTCCCACGAACTAGAACATTTATCATAAGATAAATTAGTGTCCACCACCTGAGCCACTGCCACCACCTTCAACCAATCCTCCACCAGATCCAGTACCACCACTTCCTATATGGTCATAACATCCACCAATACCAGTTCCCATGCCCCCTAAACCGCCATCACCGGAGCCACCTGAGCCGCCGAGCAATCACCTTCCTAAATGGTCATTACTTCCACCACCAGAGCCATGACCACCACCACCATATAATCCTCCACCCTTTCCAGTACCACTACTTCCTAAATAGAGACAACTTCCACCGGCACCAACTCCCCCGCCATATAATTTGCCGCCACAGCCTCTAGAACCACCTGCCGCAAGCAACCGCCTACCAAACATGCACTACAAGAATTATGATCTTTAGCAACCACTATTTTATGAAAGGACATGAAACTGGTCGTTATAAGTATACTTCTAGCGGCCTGGAATTATTCTGGACATTAAAGTCAAGTTTGGATTCAACACTAGCGAGGGGAAAATATCTTGTCCTTAGAAGTATATCATCCCTTCGTTAAAAAATAATTTATAGTGTAATTAAAAAAGAAAAAAGGGCAGTCTTTTCCAAAATTTCCCCGTCCCAAACTCGCTCCCACTCCCATGTCCCCTCTCTAAGTAAAGTGAAACGACCCGGACTCTGCCTCTCGTCCCTGTGATTTTTCATTCTCTGCGCCTCTCTAGTGAATTAGTCTTAGGGTGCGTTCTCCTTCTCATAGTAAGTTTTGCCATCTTCATTAACTTTTCGATTGGTCTGATTTCGTGTAATACTTAGTGTCAGACCCAATTCTCTTATAGGCCGTGATGGCGTCCAGCGCCGCCGCTAAGCAAGCCAGCAGTAAACTAACCACATGATTTTAATTTTTAATGAATTTTCAAGTAATTAGATTTTCCTTAATTAAAAAATTTAAGAACAACAGCTTTAAATACATAGAACGAAAGCAGCTGAGTGCAAATGATAACTACAGTAATAATCTAAAAGCACAAGTCTACTAGTGTGTGCCAAGACCTGGTGTCACAAGTGTTTGAGCACTAATAGATTATACAAAACTCTAGCTACTGTTTGAAATAGAAATAGACAGAAATGAATGTATAGGAGAGACACTAGGTGTTGTGGAACGGATCAGGAAGCAACCCACCGCTAGGCCTGCGGAAAACGAGGATGCGCGCCGGCGTAATCGCCAGATGCACCTGCCTCAGATCCTACGCGGTCATGCAGAAGTGTAGCGTCAATATATTAACAACACGTACCCAGTAGGTATCAAGTCTAATCTCGAAGAAGTAGTGACGAGGGGTCGACTTCGACACTTACTATGGCTAATAATATGAATACAGAAATACTAAATAAACATGGGATATGTGAATAATAATGATAACTCATTAGCAAGCAGGAACAAGTAAGGCTTTCACAAATAAATAAATTCTAAGTAAATTCCTGTCATTAATACTTGTAACCTCACAAGCCACAAATAATATCAAGTATGATTAGGCCCCGAGTATTATTAAGCATGAGTTATACCGAGGCCGTACGCCCGATCCAGAATAACGTGTACACTGCCGAGGGACGTGCGACACGATCTATAGATGCATCTATTCTATTGCCGAGGCGTTCGGCCCGCTCCATAAGAATTTAGGATACTTTATAAGCATTTGACTTAACGTTCTCACAAGGCTAATACACAATGTATTTCAATTTTCATTAATGGTCAAGTAACCCGCCAAAAACTCAAGTAAGTGAAATTCGGTCTTTTACAACTTTTTTATCAAGTTTTGATATAATTTAGGCACTTTAATTAACAAGTAGGTGCAAACATTACAAGTAATTCATGATTTGGGTCCTAAACTACCCGGACATAAGCATAAATAGTAGTTACGCACGGACTCTTGTCACCTCATACGTACGTAGCCCCACAACTAAAACAATTATCAAATTAAATCACCTATTAGGTATTTTCCTCTTACAAGATTAAGCAAGAGACTTACCTCGTCTCAAAGCTCACTTTCCGGCCTCAAATTCACTCTAAAGCCTCAGCTCGGTGCCAAACAATCCGAAACTAGTAAAATATTGTATAAATCAATAAATATATGTACAAAAGTTCATATTCTAACCATTAAATTGATTACCCAACCCCAATTGAAGGATTTCTACAATTCACCCCTAGGCCCACGTGCCCGGATTCCGAAAATTTTGAATAAAGTTGTTATCCATAACCTCACGAACTCAAATATATAATTTTTACTAAATTCCATAACTATTTTCGTGGTTAAATCCCATTTTTATCAAAACCTAGGTTTTTCATCTAAACCCATGATTTCACAAATTTTACATGTTAAATCTACCCATAATTTATGTATTTATCTCACATTGTATAGAAATTACTTGCCTCAAAAAGGTAGGTGAAAACCCCTCTCTAAGACCTCCAAAAATCGCCAAAGGAATGAAATAAATGAACCCAAAATGCTTAAGTCCCGACTTAAGTGAAGGTTTCTGCCTCCAAGACTTTCGCATCTGCGGTCATTGGGCCGCATTTGCGGTATCGCTTATGCGGAATTTCCTAGGCCCAGTGCTGGCCGCTTCTGTAAAGCGCATGCTGCTCCTGCGGCTTAGGCCGCTTATGTGGTTTTCTCCATCGCACCTGCTCGTGCGTAGGTGCGCACACTCACCCGCATCTGCGGTTCCTGGGCTGCTCTTGCTGGGCCGTTTCTGCGGCTGTTGGTTCGCTTCTGTGAGCTCGCATCCGCAGCTAGCCCTCCACAGGTGCGATTACACCCAAAGTCTGGTGCTTCAGCTGCTGCTCCTAAGTCCAAACTTGGTCCGTCCCTAGTCTGATTATCACCCGAGATGCCCTTCCCCCCTCCCCCCCCCCCCCCAAAAAAAAACATACCAATAAGAAACACATATGGGGAGTCTCATTTAGGGGAACGGGGTTCTAGAAAGCAAAACGATCAGTCGGGTCGCTACATTCTCCACCTTTAAAACAAACGTTCGTCCTCGAAGGGGTCTAGAATCATACTTGGGTTACTGAATAAGTGTGGATATATGCTTTGCATGTCCTCCTCGGCTTCCAAAGTCGCCTCCTCGACTTGTTGGCCTCTCCACTGAACCTCTACTGCAGAAATCTTCTTGGACCTCAATTGGCAAACCTGCCTATTAACAATGGCAACTGGCTCCTTCTCATAATCCAGGCTCTCATCTAACTGAATTGTGCTGAAATCTAACACATGTGACCTGTTGGCATGATTCCTCCGGAGCATAGACACGTGAAAAATCGGATGAGCTCCCGATAGACTGGGAGGCAAAGCAAGCTCATAAGCAACCTCCCCAAGTTGTCTCAACACCTCAAATGGACCTATAAACTTTGGGCTCACCTTGCCCTTCTTCCCGAACCTCATGATTCCTTCATTGGCGAGACATTCAAGATAACCTTCTCGCCCACCATAAATGATAAATCACGCACCCTCTGATCTGCGTAACTCTTCTGTCTGGACTGTGTTGTGCGAAGTTGCTCCTACATCAACTTTACCTTTTCCAAGGCATCCTTCACCAAATCGGTACCATATAACTTAGCCTCGCAGGGCTCAAACCATCCGATGGGAGAACGACATCGCCGACCATATAAAGCCTCAAATGGCGATGCTGGACTGATAACTGTTGTTGTAAACAAACTTGGCTAGAGGCAAGAATCGATCCTATTGTCCTCCAAAGTCAATCACACATGCCGTGAGCATATCCTCCAAGATCTGAACTGTCTACTCCGACTGTCCGTCGGTCTGTGGATAAAAAGTTGTGCTGAGCTCTACCCGGGTACCCAACTCACCCTATACTGCTCTCTAGAAATGCGAAGTAAACTGAGGGTTTCTATCAGATATGATGGAGACAGGCACACCATGCAACCGAACAACCTCTTGAATATAAATCTGGGCTAACAAGAATACATAGTCACAACCGGAATGAAGTGTGCCGACTTGGTCAACCTGTCAACAATGATCCAAGCCGCATCAAACTTCTGCAAGGTCCACGGCAACCCAACTACAAAGTCCATAGTAATGCGCTCCCATTTCCACTCAGGTATGGTCATCGGCTGGAGTAGGCCACCTGACCTCTAGTGCTCATATTTGACCTGCTTGCAATTTAGACATCTCGCCACATACTTGACTAGGTCTTTCTTCATCTGCCGCCAATAATAATGCTGCCTCAGGCCGCGATAAATCTTCGTAGCACCTGGATGCATGGAATACCGAGAGCTATGTGCCTCCACTAGATCTTCTCCCTTAAGCCATCAACATTAGGAACACATAGGCGACCCTGGAGTCGTAGAACACCATCCTTCTCGATAGTAACCTCCCTAGCACCACCCCGTAGTACCATCATTTTGAGAACCAACAAGTGCGGATCATCAAACAAGCGAGCCTTGATCTGCTCAAATAGTGAAGACTGGGTATTGACGCATGCAAGAACTCGGCTGGGCTATGAAATATCCAACCTCACAAGTCTGTTATCCAAGGACTGAATGTCCAAAGCTAGTGGCTCTCCTCTGCTGCAATAAATGCAAAACTACCCAAGCTCTCCGCCTTTCTGCTCAAGGCATCCACAACTACATCCGCCTTGCCCGGATGGTAAAGGATGGTAATATCATAATCCTTCAGTAACTCAAGCCACCTGCACTGCCTCAAATTGAGATCCCTCTGCTTGAACAAATGCTGCAAGCTGCGATGATCTATGTAAACCTCAAAGGACACTGCATGAAGATAATGCCTCTAGATCTTAAGAGCATGAACAATCACATCCAACTCCAAATCATGTATAGGGTAATTCTTCTCATGGGGCTTCAGTTGACGTGAAGCATATGCACCTCCTGCATCAATACACAACCCAAACCAACGCATGAAGCATCGCAATACGCAGTATACATCCCTGAACCGGAAGGCAATACTAACACCGGTACTGAGGCCAATGCGGTCTTGAGCTTCAGAAAGCTCGCCTTACAATTATCGGACCATCGGAACAAAGCACCCTTCTGGTTTAATCTAGTCAAAGGTGCTACAATAGATGAGAAGCCCTCCACAAATCGACGATAATAACCTGCTAACCCCAAGAAGCTCTTGATCTCAGTCGCCATAGTAAGCCGAGGCCAACTTTGAACTGCCTCGATCTTCTTGGGATCTACCTTAATACCCGCTCCTGATACAACATGCCATAAGATTGTCACGGAATCTAGCCAAAACTCACACTTGGAGAACGTAGCATATAGCTTCTGTTCTCGCAAGGTTCGAAGTACCACTCTCAAATGTTGCTCGTGCTCCTCCATGTTGCACGAGTAGATCAAAATGTCATCAATGAAGACAATAACAAACGAATCAATATATGGCTTGAACACCCTGTTTATCAAATCCATAAATGCCACTGGGGCGTTAGTCAAACCGAAGGATATCACTAGAAACTCATAATGGCCATATCTAGTCTGGAAAGCAGTTTTCAAAACATCTGAATCCTGAATCTTCAACTGATGGTACCCCGATCTCAAATCTTCCTTCAACTCCTTTAACTCTTTTGGATCCATGCGATACAGTGGAATAGAGATAGGCTGGGTACGTGGAGCCAAATCAATATAAAAATCGATATCGCAATCTGGTGGCATGCTTGGAAGATCATAAGGAAACACATTGGAGAACTCCCGGACTACGGGCACTGAATTAATCACTACAGTCTATGCAGTAGTATCTCGAACATAGGCTAGATAAGACAAATAACCCTTCTCGACCATGTGTCAAGCCTTTATGAAAGAGATGATCTCACTAGGTGCACTGACAGACGAACCCTTCCACTCCAATCTAAGCAACTCTGGCATCGCCAAGCTAACAATCTTGGCATGGAGACAACCAGTCCATGCCCAGGATGATCTCAAAGCGGTAATATCAAGCAACAGAAGATCCGCTCTAGTCTCATAACCACAAAATGTAACAACACAGGACTGGTATATTCGATCCAACACAACAGAATCACCCACATGACTGGACACATAAACAGGAGCACCCAAGGACTCACTGGGAACACCCAGGAAATGAGAAAACAGAGTTGAGACATATGAATAATAGATTTTGGATCAAATAGTACTGAAGCATCCCTGCCGCAGACAGAAATAATACCTGTGATCACGGCATCTGAGGCCACTGCATCTAGTCTATCTGGAAAAGAAGAGAACCTAGCTGGAGCGCCACCTGACTGGCCTCCACCTCTAAGACGGCCCCTACCCACCTGCCCTCCGCCTCTGGGCGGCCGGACGACTGGTGGGGCAGCTGGTGCTGTAATCATAGGTTGCTGACCCTTCTGCACTGCCTTGCCCCGAAGCCTGGGGCAGAACCTCCGTACATGACTGAGATCCCCGCACCCGAAACACCTCTCGGTACGGTGGACTGCTGACCTGAAGCCTGACCCTGATGGCCTAAATACCCACTGGAAGAACCCTGAATAGCTGGTGTGCGGTAAGAACTCTATGGCATAGCGCTGAAATAGAATTGCACTGGAGCACCCTAAGGAGGCGGCGGTGCTGGATTCGTGGGCCTGCTAGATTGACCTTTCACGAACTGATCTCTACCCCTAGTCGGGGTACCTCTGAACTCCCTAGAATACCAAAACTACTTATCCCTTGTAGCCTTCTCTCGGCTACGCTGACGTACACCCTCGATCCTCCGAGCTATCTCCATAACTAGCTCGTAAGAAGTCTCGATCTCAACCTCTCAGGCCATAGTGGCCTGGATGCCAGTGTGCAAACTTTCAACAAACCTCCGCACTCTCTCTGCGTCAGTAGGAAGTATCATAAGTGCATGGCGAGATAACTCAGAGAAGCTTGCCTCATAGTCGGTCACTGACATCTGACCCTACTTGAGCTGCTCGAACTGAAACCGCAACTCTTCCCTTTGAGAGGGTGGAATATACCTATCCAGAAAGATACGGGTGAACCTGTCCCAAGTCATGGGAGGAGAATCTGCTGTTCTGCCAAGAAGATAGGACTGCCACCATCTACGGGCCCTGCCCTCTAGCTGGAAAATAGCAAAGTCCACCCACGGGACTCTAATATCCTTATATTGTGCAGTCTGTCCCTGCACCGATCAATGAAGTACTGGGGATCCTTATGTCTCTCACCTCTAAAGACATGAGGATGTAACCTGGTCCATCTGTCCAATAGCTTCTGCGGCTCGCCGGTCGCAGCTGGTCTGGGCTTAGGGATGACTGCTGCAACTGGCTGAGCTCCGCCCACGGGTAGTGCGTCCGGGGTCTGATATACGGCACCTGCATGCCCAAGAGCGTAAGCGGTAGGGGTTTGTGCTCCCCCTCCCATCTGTGATGTGGCCGGGTCTACTGGAAATAAATCGGCCCGAGTCATAGTTTTCATGAACCGTAGCATACGGCCCATGACCTCCTGGAATCCCGGTGCTGACATGAACTTTACCGGGGCTGGATCTACTATAGGCACCTTGCTCTGCTGCTGATGGCATAGCCGGAGCAACTCCGGGGCGTCCTCACCTTTACCACGGGCAGGAGCCCTCCCTCGGCCTCTAGCAATAGGGGGAGCAGCTCCTCCGTGATCCAGAATATCAGCCGTGTGCGTTATCACCATTTGTGAGAGAATAAGAGAAAGATACTTAGTACCACATCAGCTGCACGTTAGGAGATGAAGAAAGAGTGGTTTTCTAACACCCTATAGCCTCTCGAAGATAATTACGAACGTCTACACACCGATCCGCAAGACTCTATTAGGCCTACTCATAACTTGTGAGACCTACGTGAACCTAGTGCTCTGATACCATATTGTCATGACCCAATTCTCTTCTACGCCGTGATCGCGCCCAGCGACACTGCTAGGCAAGCCAACAGTAAACTAACCACGTGATTTCCCTTTTTAATAAATTTTCAAGTAATTAGATTTTTCTTAATTTAAAGAATTAAGAACAATAAGTTTAAATGCATAGGATGAAAGCAGCTGAGTGCAAAGCATAACCACAGTAATAATCCAAAACCACAAGTCTACTAGGGTGTGCCAAGAACTGGTGTCACAAGTATATGAGCACTAATAGATTATACAAAATTTTAGCTACTATCTGAAATAGAAATAGACATAAATGAATGTAAAGGAAAGACACTAGGTTCTGTGGAATGGCTCAGGAAGCAGCTCGCCACTAGGCCTTCGGTTAACGAGGATGCGCACATGTGTGATCGCCATATGCACCTGCCTCAGATCCTGCACGGTTAGTGTAGAAGTAGCGTGAGTACATAATCGACATGTACCCAGTAACTATCAAGTCTAACCTCGAATAAGTAGTGTGAGTGGTCGACTTCGACACATACTATGGGCTAATAATATGAATACAGAAATTCTAAATGAACATTGTTTATATGAATAATAATGATAACTCATTAGCAAGTAGGAACAACTAATTCTTTCACAAATAAATAAATTCCAAGTAAATTTATGTCATGAATACTTGTAACCTCACAAGCCACAAATAATATCAAGTATGATTAGACCTCAAGTATTATTAATCACGAATTATGTCGAGGTCGTATGCCTGATCCAGAATAACATGTACACTGCCGAGGGACGTGCGACACGATCCATAGATGCATCTATTCTACTGCCGAGGCGTTCGGCCCCCTCCACAAGAATTTAAGATACTTTATAAGCATTTGACTTAACGTTCTCACAAGGCTAATACACAATGTAATTCATTTTCCATTAATGGTCAAGTAACCCGCCAAAAACTCAAGTAAGTGAAATTCGGTCTTTTACAATTTCTTTATCAAGTTCTAATATAATTTAGGCACTATAATTAACAAGTAGGTGCAAACATTACAAGTGATTCATGATTTAGGTCCTAAACTACCCGGACATAAGCATAAATAGTAGCTACGTATGGACTCTCGTCACCTCGTGCGTACGTAGCACCCACAATTAGAAACGATTGTTAAATATCACCTATTGGGTAAATTCCCTCTTACAAGGTTAGGAAAGAGACTTACCTCATCTCAAAGCTCACTTTTGTGGCCTCATATTCACTCTAAAGCCTCAACTCGATGCCGAACAATCTGAAACTAGTAAAATATTGTATAAATCGATAAATACATGTTCAAAAGTTCATATTCTAACCATTAAATTGATTACCCAACCCCAATTAAAGGATTCCTAAAATTTACCCCAGGCCCACACGCCCGGATTCCTGAAAGTTTCGAAGAAAGTTGTTACAATAACCTCACGAGCTCAAATGTATAATTTTCACTAAATTCCATAACCATTTTCGTGGTTAAATCTCATTTTTATCAAAACCTAGGTTTTTCATCTAAACCCATGATTTTACAAATTTTACATGTTAAATCTACCGATAATCTATGTATTTAACTCACATTTTATAGAAATTACTTATCTCAAAGTGTTAGGTAAAACACCTCTCTAAGAGCTCCAAAAATCGCCCAAGGAATGCAATAAATAAACCCGAAAAGCTTAAGTCCCGACTTAAATGAAGGTTTCTGCCTCCAGGACTTTCACATATGCGGTCACTGGGTTGCATTTCCGGTACCGCTTCTGCGGCACTAGGCCCGCTTCTGTGAAATTCCCCAGGCCTATCGCTAGCTGCTTCTGCGGACGGGGTCCCGCTTCTGCGGATCACGTGCCGCTCTTGCGGATTAGGCCGCTTATGTGGTTTCCTCCACTGCACCTACGCGTTCGCAGGTGCGCACACTCACGCGCATCTGCGGTTCCTGGGCTGCTCTTGCTGGGCCACTTCTACGGCTACTGGCTTGCTTCTGCAAGCTCGCACCTGTGGCTAGCCTTCCGCAGGTGCGGTTACACTAGAAACCTGGTGCTTCAGCTGTTGCTCCTAAGTCCAAACTTGGTCCGTCGCCTAGTACGATTAACACTCGAGGCCGCCAGGGCACGCCCAAACATACCAACAAGTTTGAAATCATAAAACAAACTCGCTCGAACCCTCGGAACACGTAAAACAACATCAAAACTAAGAATCAGACCCCAAACCAAATTGAATCAACTTATGAACTTCAAGTTCTTCCAACTTACTCCGAACGACCCGAAATATACTTAAACTACTCGGGATGATTCAAATTTTTGTGTGCAAGTCTTAAATCACCATATGAACTATTCCAGGCTTGAAATCCCAAACGGACCTCGATAACATCGAATCCTACTTCAAACCAAATTTAAAGAACTCTAAAATCTTTAATGTGCCAACTTTCACTATTAAGCGTCGAAACTTTCTCGGGTCATCCAAAACCTGATCCGAACATATGTCCAAGTGTAAAATCATCATACGAACCTATTGGAATCGTCAAATCCCCATTCCGAGGTCATTTACTCAAAATATTGACCAAAGTCAAACTTAGCCTCTTAAAGCCCAACTAAGGAACCAAGTGTTTCGATTTCAACCCGAACCTTTTCTCCCGAACTAACCATCCCCACAAAGTATAAAACAATAAAAGCACATACGAGGAGTCTCGTTTAGGAGTTCAAAAAAGCAAAACAACTGGTCGGGTCGTTACAGTTACAGTTCTACCTAAAGAATTTTATGATCGTACAAAATCAAACATTGAAAATGTTAGATGTAGTCTACAACTAACACTCCTTTTACTTTTATTCCACCAAACTAAATGGTTAATAAACGAAAGGTTTTGTCATCTTTTGAATTTTTATATATAAGAACAGTGCCTTCTCTTCATTTGAATGACATTATATGCTTTTAGTTTTTCGACTTGGTTGAAAAATTAATCTTAATTTTTGAAGTGTCGTAATTATGTAACTGAAGGAGAGGTGCATATATGTAAAATGGGATTATGGGAGGGTGTTGTAGTTTATCCCAACACTTTTGGGAAAACAAGCAGAACCTCTTTTTGGGGGCTGAACTTGTATTGTTTCCTCTCTTAATTTACTTGTGATTAGCTGCGATGCCATTCAGATGCCATTCATTAGCTGCGATGAGTATTTAGTGTTTGTGCATTTAGGGATGACAATTGACTATTCTGAGGTGTTCTAGGGGTTTAAGCAATCAAAAGTATTGAGGGTGTTATGCACTCAAAACCTAAGCTGGTATATAGTAAAAGTTGTCAGCAAAGTATAATGCTATTATTTATTATATTTCTTTACGTAAGTAAAGTGGTTAATTTTTGAATTTGAGTTCCTTCTTTGTATTTTGGTCCTCCTCTACAATAGATCTTCTACGGTTCTCTGCTTGTTAAAGATAAAAGGCTTGGATATAATGAAATATGTTATTCGTCCAATTTACAACATGCTAAATAGAGACACCAATAAATTTGACCAGTAAATTTTTTTTGTTAATAGAAGTAGTTGTAACCAGGCTGCAATTTCAATTTCATCTCTCATTTGATTTGTGGAAAGAGGTGACAAAAAGCTTCAGCTTGAGTAGAAAATGATTACTAATTCTGTAGGTTTGATACAACTGTTTCCCAAGTAAGAGCCCTACAGTAGAAGTTCTCTTTCACATGCTAAGTAGTAGCAACCTTATAATCGATATGTTATACATTTGGTTATGTAAACAAAATGAGCTAGGAGAATCTTTCTTACTAAACTAGCTTGAACTTATTATTTTTACAGGTCAAATTTGAAATTTAATAAATCTTCCCTTGAAGATAGTGCGTCAGAGCAAGTTGAAGCGGTTGAAATGTTAAAGAACAAGTTGAAGCCAAAGAGGAACTTACCTTGTTTTTCTAGGGGTTGTTTGAAGATGTTGCCATTTGTGCACCCTACAATTCTTCTCTTCCTTTTTAGGAGTTGTAAAAATAGTGTTGTGCAATTTGGATAATTGGTTATGTGATTTTAGTTCTTTGTAATTTACAATGATATTTATTATAATTAGTGAGTATTTTGTATGTGTGAAAACATACAAAATTATGAGAGTTTATTATTTTCTATATACACGTGAAAACATATGCAATAATGATACTGTTTGGGAATTACCAAAAAATAATATTAAACTCTCATATCAACGAAGGGAAACTTGGCCGCTAAAAGTGTTATTTGTGAAAATGTCATACAATTAGCGAAAGGCAAACTGGCCGTTAAAAGGGAGTTACAACGACCGGATATCTTGCTGCCGCTAAAAGATCTTTAACGACCGGGATGGAATCCATTCATTAACTTTTAACGTTAACGCTTTTAACGACCGATGACGACAAATTTTTCTCCGGTCGTTATCGACTTATAGCGACTGGATATAGACTTTGAACGACCGAATTTCCTCTCGCTAAAGACCATTTTTCTTGTAGTGGTGTCAGTAGATGTAACGACCCGACCGGTCGTTTTGCTTTCTATATCCCTGTTCCCCTAATTAATACACCTCATATGCGCTTCTAGTGTTTTATGACTTGTGAGAATAGTTAGTTCGGGTTTGGAAGGGTTCAGGTTGAAATCGGAACACTTAGTTCCTTAATAGTAGCCTATAATGGTTAAGTTTGACTTGAATCAACGTTTTGAGTAAACAACCTCAAAATCGGGATTTGATGGTCCCAATAGGTTCTTATGATAATTTTGGACTTGGAAGTGTGTTCGGATCGGGTTTCGGATGACCCGGGAGAATTTGGGCGCTTAATATTGAAAGTTAGCGCATTGAAGGTTTTCCAAGTTCTTTAAGTTTGGTTTGGAGTAGACTTTGGTGTTATCGAGGTCTGTTTGGGATTCCGAGCCTGGGAATAGTTCCGTATGGTGATTTAAGACTTTCACGCAAATTTTGGCATCATTTCGAGTTGATTTGATAGGAACCGAACGCGCATTCGATTCGTGATTCTAGATGTTATTTTGGTATTTTGATCGCGCGAGCTGGTATGTATTATGTTGTTGGATGTGTGAGTGAATTTGGATAGGGCCCCGGATGCAAGACGGATTGGAATCAGACTCGAAATTAGACTTGGGGGAAATTGCTGGTGCTTTTGATCTGGTGCGTTTGCAACTGCGTGGATTTGGCCGAAGGTGCGAGCTCGCAAAAATGAGCATGTGATCGCAAAAGTGGCCTAGGAGTGGGTGGCCAGTGGTCCGCAGATGCGAAGAAGTTCCGCATAAGCGGACACGCTTCTGTGATGAATGGGCCGCAGATGCGAAGGAAGGCCAGCCAGGCACGTCAGTTTTTTCGCAGAAGCGGATCCACAGAATTGAGAGCCCATCCGCAAAAGTGAAGAGGGGAGGCTTGGGCAAGGACCGCACATGCGGGGATTTTTCCGCAGAAGTGAAGCCGCAGGTGCGGCTATTTTGGTCGCAGGTGCAAAAATTGCTGGGGCAGTGAGGGCTTTTATTACGAGACTTAGACCTTTTTCAGCACATTTTTATTTAGTCTTGGGAGATTTTGAGAGCACTTTAGAGGGGTATTCTCATCAACTTTCTAAGGTAAGTAATTTCCACCCATTATCTAGTTAATTATGCGGATTTTAGGTAGATTAAACATGGGAAAATTGTGAAAACTTGGGGGATTTGTGAAAAACCTAGGGTTTTGATAAAAATGAGATTTGACCATAAAATTGGTTATGGAATTAAGTAAAAAACTTATATTTGAGTTCGTTAGGCTATGGGTAATATTTATCTTCGAAAATTTCCGGAATCCAGGCATGTAGGTCCCGGGGCAAATGCTAAGAATCTTCCAATTTGGGTTGAGTAATTACTCTAATAGCTAAATTAAGAACTTTTGAGTATATATTGATTACATTATATAATATTTGACTAGTTTCGGATTGTTCGACTTCGACCTGGGGCTTTTAGAGCGGATTAGTGGACCGGAAGTAAGCTTTGAAAGGTAAGTCTCCTGCCTAACCTTGTAAGAGGGAACTTATCACCTTATGTGTATCTTGTTGTGTATTACTTGTGTGGGGAGCTACGTACGCACGAGGTGAAGAGAGTCCGTGCGCAGCTATATTTCATGATATGTCCGGGTAGACTTAGATCCACATTATGCTTTTAATTGTACAATTGTGTTTATCATGCGTATTAACTGTCATGAATAGAGCTGAAACTAGGGATATTAAAGATACAATTATCGACTTGGCCTTCTTATTTTGGAAAATTGAGGAATACTTAATAATTATAAAAAATCCATGTCCTCTCGTGTCGCAAGTACTTCCGCAATATAGTAACACCACTCTTATGGAATCGAGTCGTTCGCCTCGGCAGTATAGTAACACCACTCTTATGGGATCGTGTTGTTCGCCTTGGCAGTATGAATGTAACTTTATTCTTATGGGATCAGGTTGTTCATGTAACGACCCGACTGGTCGTTTTGAGCTCTAGCACATCGTTCAGCAGTTTCAGGCCACGAACAGCTTCACTTCAGGTATTATGACGAGTACGCATAATCGGAATTGAGATTTAGGGAGTTCGGAGTTGAATTAGAAAGAGATATCTCATTTTGGAAGCTTAAAGTTGGAAGAATCTGACCAAGGGTTGATTTTGAGTAAACGATCTCGGAATCGGGACTTGAAGGTCTCAGCAGGTTTGTATGATGATTTGGACTTGGGCGTATGTTCCGATCGGGTTTTGGATGACCCGGGAGCGTTTCAGCGCCTATTGTGGAAGTTAGCATTTTGGATGAATTTCATAAAATTGGGTTGAAGTGCATTTTTATGATTATCGATGTCCGTTTGGGATGCCGAGTCTTAGGATAGCTCTGTATGGTGATTCTGGCATTGGGAGCGCGTCCGGAAGTGAATTTGGAGGTCCGTAGGTCATTTTGGAGTCATTTGGCTAAAGTTAGAAATTTGAAGGTTTTTGAGAAGTTTGACCGGGAGTGGAATTTTTGATATCGGGGTCGGATTCCGATTCCGAAAGTGTGAGTAGGTCCGTAATATCAAATGTCACTTGTGTCCAAAATTTGAGGTCAATCGGATGTGATTTGATAGGTTTCGGCATCGAATGAAGATGTTTGAAGTTCAAAAGTTCATTAAGGTCGAATTGGAGTGTGATTCATAGTTTTGGCGCTGTTGGATGTGATTTGAAGGCTCGACTAAGTTCCTAATGTGTTGGTATAATTGGTTGAGGTCCCGAGGGCCTCGAGTGGAATCCGAATGGTAAATGGATCGAGTTTGGACTTGAAAGAAGGGCTGTAGTAGCTGCATTCTGGTGTAACCGCACCTGCGAGGTTTTAGCCGTAGGTGCGGAGCCGCATAAGCGGCCAAGAAGGGCACAAGTGCGATTTTAGTGGGGAGGTACTGAGACCGCAGATGCGGTCATGTCGTCACAGATGCGAGACCGCACCTGCGAAAGAGAAGGCGCAGAAGCGGAGCGGGCAGCTGGGGTAATCTCCGCAGAAGTGGATCATTTGCCGCACCTGCAGAGCCGTAGAAGTGGTCAAGTGACCGCAGGTGCGAGGATCGCTTGGCAATTAGGTCTCTTTAAAGCGGGAATTTGGCCCATTTTCTTCAATTCTCTCTTGGTTGGACGATTTTTGGAGAGGTTCAAGTGGGGTATTTTCATCATCTTTGTTAAGGTAAGTTAATCCCACCTCTTGTTAGTTAAATACATGGTTTTAGTATGGATTCAAGCATGAAAATTAGTAGAAATTGAGGTTTTGATGGAAAAACCTAGAATCTTGTGTATTTGGATTTTTACCACGAATTTTGGATATGGAATTGAGAATGAATTATATATTTGAGTCCGTGATGTCATGGGCAAAGTTTATCTTCAAAAATATTCGAAATCCGGGCACGTGGGCCCGAGGGTGGTTTATTAATTTTTCAAACGGAGTGGGGAATTGTTGTAAATTGGATTATAATGAGTATTTGAGAATATATTAATGTGTTTGCATAATTATTGACTAGTTTTGGAGCATTGGGCATCAGTTTCAGTCGTCCGAAGGGCTTGGGAGCCGGTTATGGACCTTCGGAGCGAGGTAAGTCTCCTTTTTAACCTTGTAAGAGGGAATTAACTCCACAGGTGAGATAAATTAATATGTGCTATTAATTGTGGGGGCTACGTACGCGCGAGGGTGACGAGAGTCCGTACGTAGCTACAAGCTATGCCTATGTCCGGGTAGTCTAGGTTTATACCATGCCTTGTTGATATTACCATCAATTTATGTTTATTCTTTGCCTTGAGAAGAATTAAGATTTAGGTTGAGCAATAATTGTATTGAAAGAATTGAATTTTGAAGAATCTAAGATTTATAAGGTTTCATTTGAACTTCGAAATTTCGAAAAGAATTGAGGAATATTATAATAGCTTAAGAAATCTATAGGTAACCGCGTCGCATGTATGTTTCGCGAGCGGATTAATTTACTCAAAGTTTCAAGATGAATTTCCATTATTATTTAAAGAATCAAGAAAGAGGTATGACTTAAATGCTAAATTTATATTCGACCGCGTCGCAGGTATGATTCACGAGCGGGGTAATTTCCTAAATGTATATTTGACCGCGTCGCATGTATAATTCGCGAGCAGGGACCGCGTCTCATGAATGATTTGCGAGCGGGGAAATAGATGCATCTATGGTTCACGATGTTCGACCCTCGGCAGTACACAGTTTACTTTTATGTTGGATCGGTCCGTACACCCCGACATTTCCTATATATATATATATATATGATCTCTGGAAGGAAATGGCTACAGATCCGCTAGAATATTGTTGGATCTGAGAGACCGTAGTATTTTCTGGTTTTTCAGCTTGAGTGGCATCTTGTAGTAACCAGTTTTGTGGTAGAGAAACTTGGCTCCAAGAAATGGGTTTTGGTATTGATAGGTGAGATCTTTGTAGATCTGTTTTGAAAAGAACAATTTCTCCTTTATGGAGGGTTTTCATGGCTCTAGTGTTAAAGGCAGAACTCATGGCTTTGTACTGTATTCAATAAATAATTGCTACTGGTAAGGATCCAGTTTTGGTTTTGTAATTGGCTGTTTTAACATTAAGAGTTAAAGAATCTAAAATATTTCTATCTCTAAGAGACACCGTAAAATTAGGAAAACAATCAAAGTAAATTGGACCGCTACAAAGGCTGGTTTCTACCATTCCTAGGAGGGAATCATTGAAGTCTAAAAATCTAGAATCTCTAAGACAGAGGAGTAGAGATGTGTCTAGTCCTTCCCTGGACAGAGGTCTAGCTGCAATCTGTACTAAACCAAAATAGAGATAATTGTATTTTCGCCAATATTTTTCTATAGACTTTGGGTTTAAAGAACGAAAGTGTTTACCAACTCATTCAAATTGAGTTGATTCAAAGACTTTACGATTCTAGAGCTACCCATCCTGATGTAGCCTTAGAAGAGAGACTCAATGTTATGCAAAATAGCTATAATGCCAATAATATCTATGAATGGAACATAGATGGTTGTTCTGAATATAACATTCTAGCCAAATTACTACAAATGACTATGGTAGCCACTGCATACCGAACTTCTCATAACTGTTCTGACCAGCTTACTACCCATGTCTTAGGAGCAGGTTTCACAGGTCAACTTAAAGGATGATGGGATACCCATCTTGGCAAAGAAGATAAGAACCAAATTCTCTTAAGTGTCCGAGTTGATTCAACGGGAGAACCAATTCTTAAGGATGGCCTTACCATTCCTGATTCAACCAACACCCTGATTTATACCATTATCAAAACATTCATAGGTAGTCTAGGTATCTTTAGGAAAAGATCTTCAGAGATACTTAATAAACAATGTTGACACAAATCTTTAGGGAAAGTTAAATAATTTTCTTTAGGGATATAGAGTTCTAACTCTATATCCCTAAACACTTTCCCTAAAGATAAATGAGTTGACACAAATTCAACTACGCCATGAAATTTTTTTGTTTACCCCAAAAAAATGTTTGTGCTGATTTACCTACAGCCTTTTGGAATCGCAAGAGACACATTGTTAGGCTCCCTTACGAACCTGACTTTGACGAAAAAACAATCCCCACAAAAGCTTGTCCTATTCAAATGAATCACGAGCTAACCATTCATTGTCAAAATGAAATCAATGATCTTCTTGAAAAACCATCATCTCTCCAAGCAAATCCCGTTGGAGTTGTGCTGCCTTTTACGTCAATAAAAATTCTGAAATAGAACGAGGTGTCCCTCGATTAGTCATCAATTATAAACCTTTGAACAAAGCACTTCGCTGGATTAGAAACCCTATTCCAAACAAAAAGGATTTACTTCAAAGGCTTTATGCTGCAACTATCTTTTCAAAATTTGATCTAAAATCAGAATTTTGGCAAATTCAAATAGATCCCAAAGAAAGGTATAAAACTGCTTTTACGGTACCATTTGGACAATATGAATGGAATGTAATGGCATTTGGTTTAAAAAATGCTCCTTCCGAATTTCAAAGGATAACGAATGATATTTTTAATCCTTTTTCAAATTTTATTATTGTCTACATTGATGGTGTTTTAGTATTTTCTACTAGCATAGATCAACATTTTAAACATCTAAAGGTTTTCTTTAATGTTATCAAAGAAAATGAATTAGTTTTATCTAAAACTAAATATAATCTTTTTCAAACCAACATCCGATTTCTTGGGCACAATATTGAGCAGGGAACCATTGTCCCTATTCAACGATCCATACAATTTGCTGATAAATTTCCTGACCAAATTTTAGATAAGACTCAGCTTCAAAGATTTTTAGGATGTGTTAATTATGTATCTGATTTCATTCCAAGCCTTAGCAATTTGCTAAAACCTCTCCATGATAGGTTGAAAAAACCTCCACCTCTGTGGACTTCAGCCCACACCAATGTTATCAAAGAAATCAAGTTGAAAGTCAAAGACCTTCCTTGGTTATCTCTCCCTGATCCTTTTGCATTCAAAATAGTTCAGACTAATGCATCAGACATTGGTTATGGTGGCATTTTAAAGCAGAAAAAAGATGACAAGGAACAAATTATTGCATTTGTACAAAACATTGGAATAATTCCCAACAAAATTATCCTACAATTAAAAAAGAAATTTTAGCAATTGTTTTGTGCATTTCTAAATTTCAAGCTGATTTATTAAATCAAAATTTTTTGTTAAGAATTGATTGTAAAGCTGCGAAATCTGTTTTACAAAAAGATGTACAAAATCTTGCTTCTAAACATATATTTGCTAGATGGCAAGCTATTTTATCTATCTTTGATTTTGATATAGAGTATATCAAAGGGAGCTCAAACTGTATTCCAGATTTTCTTACCAGAGAATTTTTGCAGGGAAGATAAAATGCCAAGAAAAAAGAAAGCCGACATTTCGGATCCTCCAATACCTACTCTCCCTCCTCCAGAGAAACAAATTACTGAGACAATACCAAAACAATCTGATACAGATGTTGTTTCCACACAACAAACAATTTGAGTTGCCTCAAAGCAGCTCACAAAAAGCACAGCTGGACCAGACCAGCCCAAATATAGAAAGCCATCAGACTTCGCCATGAGCGGAGTCACCCAAATTCGTCTGATAGAAGATTCAGGACCAATCTCAATTTCCAATCCAAAAAAATGTTTGGACAGGAAGCAAATAATGTTTGTTAAGCCTCTAAAAGGCTCTTCTTGTATCCCCTTGGTATAAACTTTCCCTAAAGATATGTATCTTTAAGTATTTGTGTCAACACAAATACTTAAATAATTTTTGACTGGAAGTGTTTACCAACTCATTGTTTACCAACTCATGTATCCCCTTAGTATCTTCCGGCTCTGATACCAAGGGGACCGGAAGCGAAGCCCCTAATAGTTTAGGGGAAAAAGAAATAAATGTAAGGACAGGAAGCAAATAATAATATGATTGTTAAGCCTGCAAAAGATGTAGTTAGCTTGCAAATAAATAAATTTATGAGGCAGAGCCGACCATGTAAATGAAATGCGATAAAGTAAATTAGGCGGTATAACCGATCATAATGCAGAGTAATGTAAATGCAAACTTGTATAAGAGAAAAATAAATATAAACTTGATTGTTATTAAAACTGAAAAATTGATAATACAAGTTAAAAACCTATATTTGTAAACTAGAGAGAGAGAGCTCTAACCAATTCTAGAGAGGGAGAGAATTCTTTCTCAAGTGGTAGTGTAAGGTGTGTCTTACAAGTGATATGGAGGGCTATTTATAGCCAAAAAAGTAAAAATTACATAGTGTTTTCTAATGTCATTCATGATGTCATTACGAGTAAGTGTTTGCTGACGTCATGGATAATGTCAGCTGCGATATCATTGTGGTGTCATGCTGATGTAAGTTCTGATTAATTTTTCAGAACATTGAATCGAGGTCTTCTTCTTCTTCCTCTGATGATTTGTCAGACAAAGATGCTTGATTTTGTTGACCTGGAATTTGTGTCTTGAGGGTATCAAGAATTTGCTCCATTTGTTGAATAAAATCAAGCCTGCTGCTGGAACCGGCTAGTTGTGCACTTGCAATGGACTTTTGTTGTAAAAATAAAATTTGAACAACATCTGTTATAGCTAGATACTGCGGATGGGATAGAAACCACTTGTCTACCGCAGGTACGTATGCTTCAGATGAATCCCACATTTTATACCATTTGCAGTGTCCTTGGAAGGCTAACCATGGTAGTCCTTTTTGTCCTTCTGGCTTGTGGAAGGAAAACTTATGGGTGTACATCCATGGGATATGAAATCGGTGCAAAAATTTGAGGAGTATGGGTATTTGTTGTTCACTAGAAAACCTATGACAGAAATAATCATATCCTTCTCTTACTGGTGCTGGGAGTATTTCAGCTCGATGACCATATACAGGCCACCATTGATGTATAAACCACTGGGGGAAGTCAGAGGTTAATTGTTTGCTCCAGAAGATGAACCATGAATGCTTTCCAAGTTGGTTTTGGAAGGTGAAAGCATTCATCCATGCTATCTGGTAGTCATAGTAATTGTAAAATTGTGGGTCAAAAGGCTGAGAAAGTCCTTTGTATTTTCTGAATCTTTAGGGAAAGATACTTCTGAGATCCTCCAAAACCAAATATATGGATACATGTCTTCTTGTATGCAGTTCAGATCTCCAAAAGGCTGTAGGTAAATCAGCACAAAGTTCTTCCTGGATTTTGGTTTCTAAAATTTTTATCTTAGATTGGAGAGAAGAATTTTGAAGTTGCTGTCGTAACCTTTGGAAGGCTACTTCCTCTTTAAGAAAATTGATCTGTGCTTCTTTACTTTTTATGGTAGACAAGAACTTTGCCACTGGAGGTCTATAGAAAGGAAGAAAGGTTCTACCTCCTACGCGTTCGATTAGAATTCCTTGTTTTGTTACCATAAATGGTATGAGTTCTTCGATAAAGGGAGTTCCTAATATAACTGGATTAGTAATGTCTTTTACTAATAGGAAAGAACTTGAGGCTGACAATGGAGAATTTTCTAGGGAGGTTCTAACTTCAACATTGGAGAGTTTGAAGCTAATTCCTAATTTCCCGCCGTTAGCAGCTCTAAGACCTTCTTTGGTTTTTTCAAAGAATTTGGTTGGAATGAGCCCTTCTTGTATGCTGTTCAGATCTGCACCTGTATCAAATAAGGCAATGATATCCAAAGTGAAAGACTTATTGACAATTAGGATGACTCTCATATGCCATTTTCTTATGGAGATTCTGGAGAGGTGGTTGCAAAAAACTTCCTGTTCAACCGGTTTAACTTCAGTTGGTTTGGGCTCTTCAGGTTTGGTAGAGAACTGTTGGAGAAAAAGACGGTCTAATTCTTGTTTAGCCTTAATTTCTCGAATTTCTTCCTTAAGGAATGCTATCTCAGTTTGGAGATCTTGGATAGTTACTACCTTAGGTTTTTTGGAAGGGAATCTACAGAAGATATCAGTAATATTGTAAGTATTGGAAACTTGAGGATGATTGGTAAAGACATTAGAGGAAGATGTGGAAGGCTTATCTATTGTTCGTTTGAATTGCTCGAGATAATACTTCTTTTGCTCAGAATCTTGGAGATTGCTTATTATTTCAAGAAGAAGATCTTGTTCTTTGGAGAGAACATTAATTGCTGGTTCTTCTTGACTAGACTGGGATGAAGATGAATTTGTGTCATCATCTTCGAGTTGGTTGAATTGCTGTTCAAGTTCATCATCAGCAACATCAGAAGTGTCGCTATCTTCTAATAAAAGTTGTTCGATCTGGTTAAGAACAGACTCATCTAAATCAAGATTTCTAACTTTGTTAGACAACTTGCAGTATTTGGCTATATGGCCCGGTTTGTTGCATTTGAAACATTTGCCAGAATTTGGAGTTTGGAAGTTCGTTGATTTATTTTTACTAGGAAAAGTTTTGGATTTAGAAGAAAATGGTTTGGTCTTCCTGAACTTGGGTGCAGAAGACCTATATTTTGTAATCTCCATATCCTTGGTTGTTCGTCTCTTGTGAGGCTTTTTGCTACAAGGTGGTAATCCAAATTGTTCACAGAAACTACCTAGATCTCGGCGAGTCTGTGCTTTATCTTTGGCTAATTACCTCAATATCTTATCATGTCGACAGATTTTGAGAGCGACATGTTGAATGAGAATGATGTGTTGGCCATAGGTGATTTGCTCGTAAGGAATAATATCAAAAGAATGTTGATTTTGGAGTTCTTCTTTAACTAAATCCCTAAGAGACTTAGCTAGACCGTCGAGGAATTTTTCTTTCCAATATGGGAGATTTCCGTCAGGTTTTTCGTAGATTCGGGTAAGAAAGGAATCCTTATACCATCTGAAATTAGAAAGGGTTTTACACTTAAGGTTGTTAAGTATCTCAGAAGATCTTTCCCTAATGATACCTGGACTACCTATGAATGTTTTGATAATGGTATAAATCGGGGTGTTGGTTGAATCAGGAATGGTAAGGCCATCCTTAAGAATTGGTTCTCCCGTTGAATCAACTCGGACACTTAAGAGAATTTGGTTCTTATCTTCTTCGCTAAGATGGGTATCCCACCATCCTTTAAGTTGACATGTGAAACTTGCTACTAAGACATGGGTAGTAAGCTGGTTAGAACAGTTATGAGAAGTTCGGTATGCAGTGGCTACCATAGTCATTTGTTGTAATTTGGCTAGAATGTTATATTCAGAACAACCATATATGTTCCATTCATAGATATTATTGGCATTATAGTTGTTTTGCATAACATTGGGTCTCTCTTCTAAGGCTACATCAGGATGGGTAGCTCTAGAATAGTAAAGTCTTTGAGGCTGATGCCAGTTGAAGGATCCTGTTCTTACAGGGTTAATTTCTAGGGAGGGATTTTCATTAAATTGTTCTGACTGCGAATTGGTTTCTTGGTTAGAATCGGCTTCTCGGAGAACACTGACAGAAGACTCCTTAGTTGGAGTATCCTGAGCTATTAGTGTTTTCTCTATTTAGTATTCTACGCTGAAGGTCAGAGAACTGAGGATAGTCTTTAGCTTGGTGGATCCGAAGTACTGTAGCAAAAGTTCTAGGGATCTCATAAGGTTTAAACAAAGGGATTGAAGAAGTGGAGGTATCTGCTGGCTTAGAACTAGTAGATGCTGAAGTTGGTTTTGTAACTAAATATTCACCAAGGGATTATAAATATTTGTTTGTATAATTATTTTGTTCAAAAATACATTTAATATCTTTGCCTGTAATAGCTTCATTTTCATTTTTTAATTTGAAAGGAATAGCTACTACTGAAGCATTTGCATAACTTGTTGAAAATCCCTATGCCGGAGGAAGTTCTGAGAGGACTTCTTCTCCTGAGGAGGTTTTCCAAATTTTTGAAACATTAACTGATTTAGAAAAAGGAAAATCTAATTGGTGATATTCAGCATAAGCCTCAAACCATTCAAAGAAATTGATTTGTTCTTTTATGTAGTTTAAAGACTCATAGTAGATACTTCGGATGTTTTTTCTATTATCTCCTTGAAAATTCTCAAAAAACTAAGTTCTTTTGAAAATATTTTCTGGTGAATAAAAATTTGCTCGAAGTTTTACTTTATCAATTTTGAAATCTTTTTCTAAAACACCTAATTCAGCACCTAAAGCTGAGTAAGTGGGAGATTGAGATTGTTCATAATTAACTTCTGTTGGAGGGGTTGTCTCTACAGAATATTTGGTTTGTGGGATCCTAGAGTCGAAATTAACTATTTCGATCCTAGAAGGAAAAGAAGATATTGAATGTTTTCCAGGCTGAATCTCAGATTGTGTCGAAGAGGATGAGACAGAGACTCTTTGGCTAAATGATCTCTGGAAGGAAATGACTACAGATCCACTAGAATATTGTTGGATCTGAGAGACCGTAGTATTTTCTAGTTTTTCAGCTTGAGTGGCATTTTGTAGTAACCAGTTTTGTGGTAGAGAAACTTGGCTCCAAGAAATGGGTTTTGGTATTGATAGGTGAGATCTTTGTAGATCTGTTTTGAAAAGAACAGTTTCTCCTTTATGGAGGGTTTTCATGGCTCCAGTGTTAAAGGCAGGACTCATGGCTTTGTACTGTATTCTATAAATAATTGCTACTGGTAAGGATCCAGTTTTTGTTTTGTAATTGGCTGTTTTAACATTAAGAGTTAAAGAATCTAAAATATTTCTATCTCTAAGAGACACCGTAAAATTAGGAAAACAATCAAAGTAAATTGGACCGCTACAAAGGCTGGTTTCTACCATTCCTAGGAGGGAATCATTGAAGTCTAAAAACCTAGAATCTCTAAGACAGAGGAGTAGAGATGTGTCTAGTCCTTCCCAGGACAGAGGTCTAGCTGCAATCTCTACTAAACCAAAATGGAGATAATTGTATTTTCGCCTATATTTTTCTATAGACTTTGGGTTTAAAAGTTTGATTTTCTCATGATCTGATTCAAGAGGAATGGTTTGCTCAATTGTAGAAATATGGTAATCACTGGTTAAGGGCCATCGTGAAGACTTGTAAATTGTGGACTGTGGATGTTTAGGGATCTTCCAGTCATCAATTGATTGTTGCAAATCAAAAAAGCTAATTTCTTCTTTGAGTTTTGGATTGGAGGAGGATGATGAGGAGCAAGATGAAGAAGTTGTAGAAGAGAAGGAGTTTTTTGAAGGGGAGGTAAAATGATGGAAGAAAGACATGGCTTTGATCTGCAAGTAATTATAACAAGATTAACGATGATAACTTTAATGCTTAGGGGAAATCAGCATTATTTGCTGATTTCCTGTCATTGCTTCCTGATAATTGTATGCTTCCTATTCAGATGAATCACAAGCTAACAATTCATTGTCAAAATGAAATCAATGATCTTCTTGAAAAACGCATCATCTCTCCAAGCAAATCCCCTTGGAGTTGTGCTGCCTTTTACGTCAATAAAAACTCTGAAATAGAACAAGGTGTCCCTCGATTAGTCATCAATTATAAACCTTTGAACAAAGCACTTCGCTGGATTAGATACCCTATTCCAAACAAAAAGGATTTACTTCAAAGGCTTTATGCTGCAACTATCTTTTCAAAATTTGATCTAAAATCAGGATTTTGGCAAATTCAAATAGATCCCAAAGAAAGGTATAAAACTACTTTTGCGGTACCATTTGGACAATATGAATAGAGTGTAATGCCATTTGGTTTAAAAAATGCTCCTTCCGAATTTCAAAGGATAATGAATGATATTTTTAATCCTTTTTCAAATTTTATTATTGTCTACATTGATGATGTTTTAGTATTTTCTACTAGCATAGATCAACTTTTTAAATATCTAAAGGTTTTCTTTAATGTTATCAAAGAAAATGGATTAGTTTTATATAAAACTAAATATAGTCCTTTTCAAACCAATATCCGATTTCTTGGGCACAATATTGAGCAGGGAACCATTGTCCCTATTCAACGATCCATACAATTTGCTGACAAATTTCCTGACCAAATTTTAGATAAGACTCAGCTTCAAAGATTTATAGGATGTGTTAATTATGTATCAGATTTCATTCCAAGCCTTAGCAATTTGCTAAAACCTCTCCATGATAGGTTGAAAAAACCTCCACCTCCGTGGACTTCAGTCCACACCAATGTTATCAAAGAAATCAAGTTGAAAGTCAAAGACCTTCCTTGCTTATATCTCTCTGATCCTTCTGCATTCAAAATAGTTGAGACTGATGCATCAGACATTGGTTATGGTGGCATTTTAAAGCAGAAAAAAGATGACAAGGAACAAATTATTGCATTTGCATCAAAACATTGGAATAATTCCCAACAAAATTATCCTACAATTAAAAAAGAAATTTTAGCAATTGTTTTGTGCATTTCTAAATTTCAAGCTGATTTATTAAATCAAAATTTTTTGTTAAGAATTGATTGTAAAGCTGCAAAATCTGTTTTACAAAAAGATGTACAAAATCTTGCTTCTAAACATATATTTGCTAGATGGCAAGCTATTTTATCTATTTTTGATTTTGATATAGAGTATATCAAAGGGAGCTCAAACTGTATTCCAGATTTTCTTACCAGAGAATTCTTGCAGGGAAGATAAAATGCCAAGAAAAAAGAAAGCCGACATTTCGGATCCTCCAATACCTACTCTCCCTCCTCCGGAGAAACAAATTACTGAGACAATACCAAAACAATCTGATACAGATGTTGTTTCCACACAACAAACAATTTCAGTTGCCTCCAAGCAACTCACAAAAAGCACAGCTGGACCAGACCAGCCCAAATATAGAAAGCCATCAGACTACGCCATGAGCGGAGTCCCCCAAATTCGTCTGATAGAAGATTCAGGACCAATCTCAATTTCCAGTCCAAAAAAATGGGCAGACCTAGTTGAAGAAGAAGAATCTCAACAATCTCAAGCTCAACTAGCACAAACCATGTCTTCTCCTTGGACAGAAGAAGAATTCATACAATGGCAACAACTCATGGGCATAAAGAATCAAATGGCCATGCCTGCCTTATTTAAAAAGCAACTGAGAGATCAGTATCAATTATATAAAAATTATTGTTCCAATGTGGCGGCACAAAGCCACGCATCTTCTTCCAACTCTGTGGCGGCCAAAAGTCATATGGCCTCTTCACTTCCTACTGTTGCCAAAAGCACCGCACAAAAAATATTGGAGGCTAAAAGCGCCATTATAGGTACAGGATGTCCATCCAACATCCCCAAGACTACAACCAATCAGGCACTTTCTTCATCACTGCCACAACCTATTTCTGTACACAAAGGCTCCTCCTCCGAGGAATTCACTTATATTAAGAACGAAAGTGTTTACCAACTCATTCAAATTGAACCAGAGTTCTGGCATTCCAACCCCCAAGAGGTAGCTAAGAAAATATTTAGTCCTTCAGCCAATTTCATTCAAAACACCCACAGACATACCCAAAAATATTATGAGTTTATTCTCACAGATACTAGATCTTGCTTGTTTAAGCCCCACAAAGAAAAACAAACCCAATCATATGTCACCCATACTACGGTGTGGATTAACAAAATAATCTCACCGAAAGAATGGGGAACCCATCCAGCCAAATACAAAAGACTTTCTCAGGCTTTTGACCCACAATTTTACAATTACTATGACTACCAGGCAGCATGGATGAATGCTTTCACCTTCCAAAACCAACTTGGAAAGCATTCATGGTTCATCCTCTGGAGCAAACAATTAACCTCTGACTTCCCCCAGTGGTTTATATATCAATGGTGGCCTGTATATGGTCATCGAGCTGAAATACTCCCAGCACCAGTAAGAGAAGGATATGATTATTTCTGTCATAGGTTTTCTAGTGAACAACAACTACCCATACTCCTCCAATTTTCGCACCGATTTCATATCCCATGGATATACTCCCAGAAGTTTTCCTTCCACAAGCCAGAAGGACAAAAAGGACTACCATGGTTAGCCCTCCAAGGACACTACAAATGGTACAAAATGTGGGATTCATCTGAAGCATACGTACCTGCGGTAGACAAGTGCTTTCTATCCCATCTGCAGTATCTAGCTATAACAGATGCTGCTCAAATTTTATTTGTACAACAAAAGTCCATTGCAAGTGCACAACTAGCTGGTTCCAGCAGCAGGCTTGATTTTATTCAACAAATGGAGCAATTTCTTGATACCCTCAAGACACAAATTCCAGGTCAACAAAATTTTTGACTGGAAGTGTTTACCAACTCATTGTCTGCAGCATACAAGAAGACACAAGGGGACATGTCCCCTTGTGTCTAGTTCTTTTGTATTTGGCTGGATGGGTTCCCCATTCTTTAGGTGAGATTATTTTGTTAATCCACACCGTAGTATGGGTGACATATGATTGGGTTTGTTTTTCTTTGTGGGGCTTAAACCAGCAAGATCTAGTATCTGTGAGAATAAACTCATAATACTTTTGGGTATGTCTGTGGGTGTTTTGAATGAAATTGGCTGAAGGGCTAAGTATTTTCTTAGCTACCTCTTGGGGGTTGGAATGCCAGAACTCTGGTTCAATTTGAATGATTTGGTAAACACTTTTGTTCTTAATATAAGTGGGTTCCTCGGAGGAGGAGCCTTTGTGTACAGAAATAGGTTGTGGCACTGATGAAGAAAATGCCTGATTGGTTGTAGTTTTGGGGATGTTGGATGGACATCCCGTACCTGTAATGGGGCTTTTAGCCTCCAATATTTTTTTTGTGGTGCTTTTGGCAACCGCAGGAAGTGAAGATGCCGTGTGACTTTTGGCCGCCATGGAGTTGGAAGAAGATGCGTGGCTTTGTGCCGCCACATTGGAACAATAATTTTTATATAATTGATACTGATCTCTCAGTTGCTTTTTAAATAAGGCAGACATGGCCATTTGATTCTTTATGCCCATGAGTTGTTGCCATTGTATGAATTCTTCTTCTGTCCAAGGAGAAGACATGGTTTGTGCTAGTTGAGCTTGAGATTGTTGAGATTCTTCTTCTTCAACTAGGTCTGCCCATTTTTTTGGACTGGAAATTGAGATTGGTCCTGAATCTTCTATCAGACGAATTTGGGGGACTTCGCTCATGGCGTAGTCTGATGGCTTTCTATATTTGGGCTGGTCTGGTCCAGCTGTGCTTTTTGTGAGTTGCTTGGAGGCAACTGAAATTGTTTGTAGTGTGGAAACAACATCTGTATCAGATTGTTTTGGTATTGTCTCAGTAATTTGTTTCTCCGGAGGAGGGAGAGTAGGTATTGGAGGATCCGAAATGTCGGCTTTCTTTTTTCTTGGCATTTTATCTTCCCTGCAAGAATTATCTGGTAAGAAAATCTAGAATACAGTTTGAGCTCCCTTTGATATACTCTATATCAAAATCAAAAATAGATAAAATAGCTTGCCATCTAGCAAATATATGGTTAGAAGCAAGATTTTGCACATCTTTTTGTAAAACAGATTTCGCAGCTTTACAATCAATTCTTAACAAAAAAATTTTGATTTAATAAATCAGCTTGAAATTTAGAAATGCACAAAACAATTGCTAAAATTTCTTTTTTAATTGTAGGATAATTTTGTTGGGAATTATTCCAATGTTTTGATGCAAATGCAATAATTTGTTCCTTGTCATCTTTTTTCTGCTTTAAAATGCCACCATAACCAATGTCTAATGCATCAGTCTCAACTATTTTGAATGCAGAAGGATCAGGGAGAGATAAGCAAGGAAGGTCTTTGACTTTCAACTTGATTTCTTTGATAACATTGGTGTGGACTGAATTCCACGGAGGTGGAGGTTTTTTCAACCTATCATGGAGAGGTTTTAGCAAATTTCTAAGGCTTGGAATGAAATCTGATACATAATTAACACATCCTAAAAATCTTTGAAGCTGAGTCTTATCTAAAATTTGGTCAGGAAATTTGTCAGCAAATTGTATGGATCGTTGAATAGGGACAATGGTTCCCTGCTCAATATTGTGCCCAAGAAATCGGATGTTGGTTTGAAAAAGACTATATTTAGTTTTTTATAAAACTAATCCATTTTCTTTGATAACATTAAAGAAAACCTTTAGATGTTTAAAATGTTGATCTATGCTAGTAGAAAATACTAAAACATCATCAATGTAGACAATAATAAAATTTGAAAAAGGATTAAAAATATCATTCATTATCCTTTGAAATTCGGAAGGAGCATTTTTTAAACCAAATGGCATTACATTCCATTCATATTGTCCAAATGGTACCGTAAAAGCAGTTTTATACCTTTCTTTGGGATCTATTTGGATTTGCCAAAATCCTGATTTTAAATCAAATTTTGAAAAGATAGTTGCAGCATAAAGCCTTTGAAGTAAATCCTTTTTGTTTGGAATAGGGTATCTAATCCAGCGAAGTGCTTTGTTCAAAGGTTTATAATTGATGACTAATCGAGGGACACCTCGTTCTATTTCAGAGTTTTTATTGACGTAAAAGGCAGCACAACTCCAAGGGGATTTGCTTGGAGAGATGATGCGTTTTTCAAGAAGATCATTAATTTCATTTTGACAATGAATGGTTAGCTCGTGATTCATCTGAATAGGACGAGCTTTTGTGGGGATTGTTTTTTCATCAAAGTCAGGTTCGTAAGGGAGCCTAACAATGTGTCTCTTGCGATTCCAAAAGGCTGTAGGTAAATCAACACAAAGTTCTTCCTGGATTTTGGTTTCTAAAATTTTTATCTTAGATTGGAGAGAAGAATTTTGAAGTTGCTGTTGTAACCTTTGGAAGGCTACTTCCTCTTTAAGAAAATTGATCTGTGCTTCTTTACTTTTTATGGTAGATAAGAACTTTGCCATTGGAGGTCTATCGAAAGGGAGAAAGGTTCTACCTCCTACGCGTTCGATTAGAATTCCTTATTTTGTTACCATAAATGGTATGAGTTCTTCGATAAAGGGAGTTCCTAATATAACTGGATTAGTAAGGTCTTTTACTAATAGGAAAGAACTTGAGGCTGACAATGGAGAATTTTCTAGGGAGGTTCTAACTTCAACATTGGAGAGTTTGAAGCTAATTCCTAGTTTCCCGCCGTTAGCAGCTCTAAGACCTTCTTTGGTTTATTCAAAGAATTTGGTTGGAATGAGCCCTTCTTGTATGCAGTTTAGATCTGCACCTGTATCAAATAAGGCAATGATATCCAAAGTGAAGGACTTATTGACAATTAAGATGACTCTCATATGCCATTTTCTTATGGAGATTCTGGAGAGGTGGTTGCAAAAAACTTCTTGTTCAACTGGTTTAACTTCAGTTGGTTTGGGCTCTTCAGGTTTGGTAGAGAGCTGTTGGAGAACAAGACGGTCTAATTCTTGTTTAGCCTTAATTTCTCAAATTTCTTCCTTAAGGAAGGCTATCTCAGTTTGGAGATCTTGGATAGTTACTACCTTAGGTTTTTTGGGAGGGAATCTACTGAGGATATCAGTAATATTGTAAGTATTGGCAACTTGAGGATGATTGGTAAAGACATTAGAGGAAGATGTGGAAGGCTTATCTATTGTTCGTTTGAATTGCTCGAGATAATACTTCTTTTGCTCAGAATCTTGGAGATTGCTTATTATTTCAAGAAGAAGATCTTGTTCTTTGGAGAGAACATTAATTGCAGGTTCTTCTTGACTAGACTGGGATGAAGATGAATTTGTGTCATCATCATCTTCGAGTTGGTTGAATTGCTATTCAAGTTCATCATCAGCAACATCAGAAGTGTCGCTATCTTCTAATAAAAGTTGTTCGATCTGGTTAAGAACAGACTCATCTAAATCAAGATTTCTAACTTTGTTAGACAACTTGCAGTATTTGGCTATATGGCCCGGTTTGTTGCATTTGAAACATTTGCCAGAATTTGGAGTTTGGAAGTTCGTTGATTTATTTTTACTAGGAAAAGTTTTGGATTTAGAAGAAAATGGTTTGGTCTTCCTGAACTTGGGTGCAGAAGACCTATATTTTGTAATCTCCATATCCTTGGTTGTTCGTCTCTTGTGAGGCTTTTTGCTACAAGGTGGTAAACCAAATTGTTCACAGAAACTACCTAGATCTCGGCGAGTCTGTGCTCTATCTTTGGCTAATTGCCTCAATATCTTATCATGTCGACAGATTTTGAGAGCGACATGTTGAATGAGACTGGTGAGTTGGCCATAGGTGATTTGCTCGTAAGGAATAATATCACCAGAATGTTGATTTTGGAGTTCTTCTTTAACTAAATCCCTAAGAGACTTAGGTAGACCGTCTAGGAATTTTTTCTTCCAATATGGGAGATTTCTGTCAGGTTTTTTGTAGATTCGGGTAAGAAAGGAATCCTTATACCATCTGAAATCAGAAAGGGTTTTACACTTAAGGTTGTTAAGTATCTCAGAAGATCTTTCCCTAAAGATACCTGGACTACCTATGAATGTTTTGATAATGGTATAAATCAGGGTGTTGGTTGAATCAGGAATGGTAAGGCCATCCTTAAGAATTGGTTCTCCCGTTGAATCAACTCGGACACTTAAGAGAATTTGGTTCTTATCTTCTTTGCTAAGATGGGNTGTGAGGCTTTTTGCTACAAGGTGGTAAACCAAATTGTTCACAGAAACTACCTAGATCTCAGCGAGTCTGTGCTCTATCTTTGGCTAATTGCGTCAATATCTTATCATATCGACAGATATATATCAAAACATTCATATATATATATATATATATATATATATATATATATATATATATATATATATATATATATATATATTCTTCCTCATGGAATCGTGCGTAACTTTTGCTAGCAGCCAGTGTATCTGAGGGTTTCCCTGTTTTGATTTATGACAGCCTCTGATGATATCCACTATATCTATATGTATATGCTCCGGTTACGGAGGGAACTCACTAGTTGAGAGCTTGAGTAAAATTTGTAAAGAGGGGAGTTGTACCACGTATTTTATACATGTTTATTTCATATATTTACCCTATTCCATATCTATTCACTTCCTTACTGTGCCTAATATTATTGGACCACTAGTAAGTGTTGAAGTCGTCCTCTCGTCACTACTTCTTTGAGGTTAGACTGGATACTTGCTGGGTACGCGTTGTTTTCGTACTCATACTATACTTGCTGTGCATTTTTGTTGCACAGGCACATGCATGTCTAGTGGCCTAGTGGACACAACGGCATGGTTGATACATAGACCTAAGTGAGCTGCATCTCTCGAGACGACCTGCATCCAGCGGAGTCTCCTTCGGAGTATTGGTATTTCCCTTTCTGTCAAAATTGTATTTCGGACGGTTATTGTATTTTATTTTACTCCTTAGTAAACGCTCATGCACTTGTAACACCGGTTTTTGAAATAATTATGGGTTATTCAGCATTGAAATTGTTAAAACACTATTATTTATTCTGTAAAGTCCATCTTTGCTATTAAATTGAAGAAAAATCATGATTTCAAAAATACTAGAATGTGAACTAAATTGATTATTTAGTGTTGGCTTGCCTGGGAGTGGTGTCTGGCGCCTTCACGACCTTTAATGGAATTTGGGTCGTGATAATATGGTATCAGAGCACTAGGTTCACGTAGGTCTCACGAGTCATGAGCAAATCTAGTAGAGTCTTGCGGATCGGTACAGAGACGTCTGTACTTATCTTCGAGAGGCTACAAGGCTGTTAGGAGCACTTCCTTTCTTGATTCCTCATCGTGCGATTTGATTCCTTTGAGGCTTATGCCTTTGTTTCTTTCCTGTTCAATCTTATGTGACGCGAAGCGCTTGTTATAAATCGGGAATCGAGGAATTGTAATGGTACTACAGATGTGGTGCAGGATGTTTCTCCCTACGCATTTGATTGGGCTATTGTCGTCACCTTGCAGAAGGTCGTTCTATTGTTTCGGCTTAGTATCAGTACTACCTACAGTTTTAAGATTTGGCATTGATTGTTATGATGATTCGTGCATTTCTATTGCACAGTGTGGCGTAATGGTAGGATGCTTGTCTATACGTCGAAGCAGTGAATGACTTGGAAGGATGTTTACTCGGTGCAAGATTCAAAGATTCAGTATCTTATTTCAGACGGAGGAAAGGCAATTAGACTGTGAGTGTTCGGCTTGGGTTGATGGAGTAACGATACTTGGTATTTTTGAGCGTGGTGGAATCTTCATCTGTGATGTGGTGTCGTCATCCTTGATTGAATATGAAGTGTTAAGTTTGCCGGTTTTATGGTTTTCTTCAATTCGCCTTTAGAGCAGAGAATTATGAAAGGCGCGGGGGAAGCGGCTGTCAGAGATCGCAGTGTGTGGTGGTTCAAGAGTGAATCGGTGTTCCTAGTGTTGATGACTCGAGAAAGATGACCTTTGAAGGGGTTTAAAGTTAGTAGCGATCTATTGGTTTTCAAGTGCTACAGAAATAGATTTTTCATTTAAGGCAACAACTGGGCAGCAAAGGATGAGGAAGTACATGTGGGCTTTGCGGTGGTTAAATTTTCTATAAGGTCAAGAGTTAGTTTGACCAAAGTGGGAGAGCGGCAGAGTAGCACATGGGTTCTATAGTAGGATGACTACATACCATGAGAAGAGTTTAGAGCGATTTGGGATTTATGGTGGACAGTGACTAAGACTACGGGCTTAACTTGGAATATTGGCTATTATACGGCGGGCGACTGGATGCAACAGAAAAGAGCTTGCTTGATACGAAGAATTCTACTGGCTATCCGGTAAGAGGTCAAATATGTGAATATGGTTAGTGATTCAGATTGTTCATGAAAGGTTAGACAGAAGGATTTCGAGGAGTTTGGCGAGTTGGTTATGCAATATCAGGTCGACGATGAAGAAAGAATCTTGGTGGGTTCCAGAGTTATGTAATGGGTGGCTCCAAGCTAAGTGTGAGAGTCCCACTGCCTAATTTTTGGTTGCAAGGTTATCTACTGGTGAAGTTTCCGGTTATCGGTGTATTGGTGGATATTACGGCTAAGGGAAGAGAACATAAGTGGTAACTTGAGCAAAGGATTTGAAAAATGTGTGCTATATTGGGCCTTGTCGGTTCATGTTCAGGTTTTTGGAGGACTCAGGATTTATACTTCGTGTGGAGGTGATTTACAAGAAAGGTGATTCAGCCGGCTGTCTCTTTAAGAGGGTGTTCATATGCTAGCAGATCCTTGGAGTGGATTATATTCGGGACCAAGTTAGAGTGAGTGACTCTCAATAACGGTCCTAGTGAATTCAAAAGTTAAAATGCGGTGCCTAAGGATTTCAAGCCCACAGTATGGTTAGGAATTGAGCTTTTGCAGTGGATTATGAAGAGGGGCTTGGAGTGTTCTATGATATCTTCGGCTTGCAGTGTAGCATTTGAGGAATGAGAGAAAATGACTTCGAATTCGTAGAGGAATTATCAAAATGGGTGTACCAGTTGAGGATGCGAATATGCGCACAAGGAGGGAATGAGATGGTTCGTGGGATTTGAGACAACATGGTCTCGTGATAGGAGGTCACTCAGGATGAGTGCGGATTTGGGTTCGTGATGTTTTGAATGAAGCTATTATTATTCCTAAGGCAAGTCCGGAGTAAATTAGAAGAAGGCAAATTGGTTAGCAATGGTTGGATTGGCATGATGGTGGCAATGATCAGTTCTTTCTGCGTGTTAAGTTATACATGTGCTTTATGGCGGTACATGCGAGGCTTGACGGCCGTCGTAATCGATTTTATGTAGAGGCATTCGAGTGTTATGGCCTGTTATGTGTAGATGGATCCCGGAAGGGTTATGGTGGTTTAGACCACCACTTGAGGTTGGTATTTTCTAAGGGTACGAGAATTCAATCACGGCTGCAATGGTTCTCTTGAAATGAGCTAAGTAAAGGGTTTCTATATGATGAAGTGTTAACCCTATTAGTGGTTCAACAGTATGATGAAATTCTTGTACTATTGCGCATTGGCATGATTTAGGTGCAGTGGGCAGCATGGAAATTTGAAAGTTGAGGATCAAGGTTGCCGTTTGGTATTGGCAAGAATGGCACAAGCTCGGATGAGCGAGAAAGGATTTCAGATGGTTAGAATACGCTAGTGTTGTCTTTAGTGGCACCTGAGATCAGTGTCGGGTGTGAGAGGCTTTGCATACTGATTGCGGATTCTTGAATTGCGTTACAGCATTGGTGTGGCCGGTAGTATGGATGTGCAGACTCGTTGTCTGGCGCGGAATGTCGGGGGAGTGTGTCCCATGGAAAGAATGTATAAGTGTGACAGGTAGTCACCTAATTGATTAAATATTTAAACCAAGTATAGAGATTGTGGTACTATTGCTGATGTGAAAATTTATGCCTGAAGGGTGCTCGGTTCATCTAGTGGTGGACTAGGGAAGTTCGTTTTGAATTTGACGCATGTTCTTGTGCGTCAAGGGAAAAAGGGTTATTGTGAACCCTTTAAAGGTTAATAGCCTAGTGCAGTACGCTCAGAATCGGCTTGAGGTCCGTGGATGGATCTAAATGTGAATGTGGGCTCTATATCGAGCCAGATATGTTCATTTCAGCATATCGCTCCTTATGGAAGAGTATTTGGACGTTGGATGTTGTTTCGTCATTGGCTATTTCATGTAATACTATGTTGTGCCGTGTGAGTTGTGAAACGGCTTAATAAATTTCGTATGTGTTGAGGTTCCACATAGCGATGGTGTTATGTGAGCAGGATGGCTCTCGAGATGCAGATCATATATCACACTTTAGTTGTGCTTGAGTTTTGTAGCGTGTGGCGCTATCTGTCTCCCCAAGAATTTCATTGTGCACTTTGCGTGTTGTGGTTGAGATTTGAGTATTTCACAAGTATGAGCATTTTAGCTCGGTAAGTAATTCCTTTATAGATTATTATGTGTGGATTGGGTGGCACGCTGCCATGGGTATGTTGTTTGGATCGTGTTGTACGGCGCAACAGTGTGATGTTGAGTACCGCTCCCTATATCTATTTTTGTGTGTTTTGTTTCCCATTTTCTGACGAAAGTTCATGACACCTTTTCAGTTGTCTAATTAGTTATGTGGGTTGAGTGGTTCATTCTAGAGTTCGTTTTCCTTATGTATCACGTTCAAGTTTGTAGCATATTGGCACATTGTGGCATCATATGAGACTTTTGGTCATGTCTGGGGTGGCTTATTGCCTAAGCAGCTCGTACCGGGTGAGATGAGATTATTGGATCTGTGATCAGTGCGACCAGATTATATGAAGTATATTAAAGAGAAAATACCACTATTTGGTTCAGAATCAGGTGATGATTCTGGTTAAGAGGAGAGATTCGATGATTTGTTGACTCGACAGTTGGTTATGAATTTCTACACGTCTCTTCCGTCGTGGCGGTATCACAAGAGTTGGAACAAGACTTACATATGTCATGAGGTGCATGGTGAGCATCAAGTTCGGGGAATGTCGGCGATTATGATCAGAGAATGTTATTATGGTCATGTGAATGATGCGGTGTATGGTGTGAATTCAGCAAAGGTATGCAGTCATGTTCTGGTACATCGTGTGGTGATTGATACGGTGTTCGTATGTTGGAAGCAGGCCTGGCAAAGAATTCCAGATGTTGGAACTGGGCTCTAATGCTTATTTGCCTAAATAAACGAGAATATCTTTAGATTTGATCGAGCTAATGTGCTCAACTGAGTTGTGGTAGCACGGGCAGGTGCACGAGGTGTTAAATAGTGATTTTGGACAATGCTAGTGCAGTTCTTAGCACGTTCGAGGACGAACATATGTTTAAGTAGAGAATGTAACGACCCGACTGGTCGTTTCAAGCTCTAGCGCGTCGTTCAATAGTTTGAGGCCACGAACAACTTCACTTCAGATATTATGACTCGTGCGCGTAGTCGGAATTGAGATTCAGGGAGTTCGGAGTTGAATTAGAAAGAGAATTCTCATTTCGGAAGTCTAAAGTTGGAAGAATCTGACCAAGGGTTGATATTGAGTAAATGACCTCAAAATTGGGACTTGATGGTCGCAGCAGGTTCATATGATAATTTCGGACTTGGGCGTATGTTCGGATCGGGTTTTGGATGACCCGGGAGCATTTCGACGCCTACTGTGGAAGTTAGCATTTTAGAAGAACTTCATAAAGCTGGGTTGAAGTGTATTTCAATGATTATCAATGTCTGTTCAGGATGCCGAGTCTGAGGATAGCTCCGTATGGTGATTCTGGTGTTGGGAGCGCATCCGGAAGTGAATTTGGAGGTCCGTAGGTCATTTTGGAGTCATTTGGCTAAAGTTAGAAATTTGAAGGTTTTTGAGAAGTTTGACCGGGAGTGGACTTTTTGATATCGGGGTCGGATTCCGATTCCGGAAGTTTGAGTAGGTCTGTAATGTCAAATGTGACATGTGCAAAATTTGAGGTCAATCGGACACGATTTGATATGTTTCGGTATCCAATGAAGAAGTTTGAAGTTCAAAAGTTCGTTAAACTCGAATTGGAGTGTGATTCATGGTTTTGGCGTTGTTGGATGTGATTTGAAGGCTTGACTAAGTCTGTAATGTGATTTGGGATATGTTTGCATAATTAGTTGAGGTCCCGAGGGGCTTGGGAGGAATCCGGATGGTAAACTGATCGAGTTTGGACTTGAAAGAAGGGCTGTAGCAGCTGCCTTCTGGTGTAACCGCACCTGCCAGGTTTTGGCCGCAGGTGCGAAGCCGCAGAAGCGGCCAAGAAGGGCGCAATTGCGATTTTGGTGAGAGGTGCTGAGACCGCAGATGTGGTCATTTCATCGCAGATGCGAGACCGCACCTGCGGAAGAGAAGGCGCAGAAATGGATCAAGCAGCTGGGGGCATCTCTGCAGAAGCGGATCATTTGCCGCACCTGCGGAACCGTAGATGTCACGACCCGGACTCTGACCCTCGGGAGTCGTGATGGCGCCTACCCGTGAAAGCTAGGCAAGCCGAGTATTATAGATCTTAACATTATTTTTCTTAACCTTTTAACAATTTTAAATTAACATACGATCAACAACGGAATAATAATATTAATAATAAAAGAAATGCGGAAAACGAAATCTGATAACTTAGCCAAACACTAGTATGAAAAATACAAAATACATCTCTACCCAGAACCGGTGTCACAATATCACGGACCATCTATGATTACTACAAACCGTTGTCTGGAAAAAGATACAATCTGTCTCTGAAGTAAATGAAAACAGATTATAAAAGATATAAGGGGACGCCAGGGCCTGCGGACGTCTGCAGAACTACCTCGGGTCTCTGCTGGACTGAAGGCAGCAACCTCGCTATGGTCCAAAAGCTCCGATACTGAGATCTGCACACAGTGCAGAGTGTAGTATCAGCACAACCGGCCCCATGTGCTGGTAAGTGTCGAGCCTAACCTCTGCGAAGTAGTGACGCGGCTAGGACAGGACTACCAAGTAAACCTGTGTAGTTAAAGCATATACGGCGAGTAATAATAACAGGAACTAGCAGTTAAAGATGGGAAGGGGAACATGCTGCGGGGAATATCAAGTACCAACAGATTCTCAGGAGAAAGGCATAAAGAACATCTTAAATTTCACATCAGCCAGAATAAAGAAACAGTAACGAATCAATGTCCACTTTTATTCTTGATTGTTGCGGCGCGCAACCCGATCCAAATCATATAACACTGTTGCGGCGTGCAACCTGATCCAAATCATAGAATACTATTGCGGCGTGCAACCCGATCCAAGTCATATATCTCTATTGCGGCGTGCAACCCAATCCAAATCATATAACACTGTTGCGGCGTGCTACCCGATCCAAATCATATAACACTGTTGCGGCGTGCAACCCGATCCAAATCATTACTGTTGCGGCGTGCAACCCGACCCCTCCTGTCCTTTCTTATTACTCTTTGTTGCGGCATGCAACCCGATCCCATATAATATTATTGCGGCGTGCAACCCGATCACAATATACAAATCAGCACCAATCACAAAAAGAATCCCAGCAAGGGAACAATAAGGAAACAACAATATCCCGACAAGGGAACCAACAACAAGAATAAACACATCCCGGCGAGGGAACCAACAGTAAAGAAAAATAAATACGTCCCGGCAAGGAATCAGCTATAACCAAACCTGTACCAACAATTAACTTCACAAATAAAACCTTAACTAGAACCAATCCTCAACGATAAACAAATACCACGAAGATAATCATAATTCTTGTCCCACGGTTGCTAACCATCAAGTTAAGCATGATCAATATATAGTAAAATCACAACAAGTTCGAATATAAGACTCACGGGCATGCTTGACACCAACATATAGATACTCGTCACTTCACCTATACGTCGTACTTGACACCGACACATAGAAATTAAGACACAACACCTATTCCCTCAAGCTAAGGTTAGGCCAAACACTTACCTCGAACTTTCACGGCCAACTCAAGCCTCAAACACCGCTTTTCCTTTGGAATTCGCCTCCAATTTCCCTGCATCTAACCCAAATTAATTTAACAACATCAATAAATGCTAAAGAATTCAATCCCAATGCTAAATTATAGGTTTTCTATCATTTTCCCCAAAAAGTCAAAAATCGACCAAGAGAGTTTAGGTTTTGAGAAAGTTTGAAAAATGAAGAAATTTCGTCTAAGTTATAAGTCACAAAGGTGCAGATGTCGCAATTGCGACCAGGGGTTCGCAATTGCGAACCCTTTGAAAGTCTTCTGTCTTCGCAAATGCGAAGAAACAATCGCATTTGCGACCCCTAAGAAATCCTGTCACCTTCGCAATTGCGAAGGGAAACATCGCTTTTGCAATGGGCGGGCATCGCAATTCCCACTCAAAGCTCGCATTTGCGAAGATGGCCTGCCAAGGCTTGGTTCGCATTTGCAACGCCTGGCTCGCATTTCCCAAGCCTGAGGACTTCGCATTTGTGAAGCCTGATCTCGGAGGCCTGGGCAAAAATACCAGATACCAGCTGAGATTTCTAAGTCCAATTTCACTCTGTGGCCCATCCAAAGCTCACCCGAGCCCTCGGGGCTCCAAACCAAACATGCACACTAACCTAAAAACATCATATGGACTTGCTTGCGCGATCAAATCGCCAAAATAACACCTCGAAGTACGAGTTTAGCATCAAAATCAAAGAAAAATCTCAAGAACTCTTAAGTTTCAAATATTTCACAACCGAGGGTCCGATTCACGTCATATGAAGTCTATTTCTTACCAAATTTTACAGGCACAACTTAAATACAATATAAGACCTATACCGGGCTCCGGAACCAAAATACGGGCCCGATACCATCAAATTCAAACACATTTAAATTTCCACAAACTCTCAAAATTTCAGTTAAACAATTTTCTTCAAAAATTCATTTCTCGGGCTTGGGACCTCTGAATTCAATTCCGGGCATACGCCCAAGTCCCATATTTTTCTACGGACCCTCCGGGGTTGTCAAATCACGGGTCCAGGCCCGTTTACCCAAAATATTGATCGAAGTCAACTTAAATTCAATTTTACAAGCAAAATTAGCATTTTTATCAAATTTTCACATAAAAGCATCCCGGATATACGCCCAGACCATACATGCAAATCAAGGCAAGATAAAAAGGAGGTTTTTAAGACCTAGGAACACAAAATTGACTTGTAAATCAAGTGATGACCTTTTGGGTCATCACAGTATAAGCAGTCAAGTAACTGCAGGTGCGAGGATCGCTGGGCAGTGAGGTTTCTTTAACGCGGGAATTTGGCCCATTTTCTTCCATTCTCTCATGGTTGGACAATTTTTGGAGAGCTTCAAGTGGGGGTTTTTTCATCATCTATGTTAAGGTAAGTTATCCCACCTCTTGTTAGTTAAATACATGATATTATTATGGATTCAAGCATGAAAACTAGTAGAAATTGGGGTTTTGATGGAAAAACCTAGAATTTTGTGTATTTGGATTTTTACTACGAATTTTGGACATGGAATTGAGAATAAATTATATATTTGAGTCTGTGATGTCATGGGCAAACTTTATCTTCGAAAATATTCAGAATCTGGGTGGGCCCGAGGGTGGTTTATCGATTTTTCAAACGGAGTTGGAAATTGTTATAAATAGGATTATAATGAGTATTTGAGTATATATTAATGGGTTTGCATAATTATTGACTAATTTTGGAGCGTTGGGAATCAGTTTGAGTCGTCGGAAGGGCTTGGGAGCCGGTTATGGAACTTCGGAGCGAGGTAAGTCTCCTCCCTAACCTTGTAAGAGGGAATTAACCCCATAGGTGAAATAAATTAATATGTGCTTTGAATTGTGGGGGCTAAATACGCGCGAGGTGACTAGAGTTCGTACGTAGCTACTAGCTATGCCTATGTCTGGGTAGCCTAGGTTTACACCATGCCTTGTTGATATATATATATATATATATATANATATATATATATATATATATATATATATATATATATATATATATATATATATATATATATTCTTCCTCATGGAATCGTGCGTAACTTTGGCTAGCAGCCAGTGTATCCGAGGGATTTTCCCTGATTTGAATTATGAAAACCTCTTGATGATATCCACTATATATANTATATATATATATATATATATATGTATGTATATGCTCCGGTTAAGGAGGGAACTTGCTAGTTGAGAGCTTGAGTAAAATTTGTAAAGAGGGGAATTGTACCATGTAGTTTATACATGCTTATTTCATATATTTACCCAATTCCATATCTATTCACTTCCTTACTGTGCCTGGTCTTATTGGACCACTAGTAAGTGTCGAAGTCGACCTCTTGTCACTACTTCTTCGAGGTTAGACTGGATACATATTGGGTACGCATTGTTTTCGTACTCATACTACACTTGCTGTGCGTTTTTGTTGTACAGGCACATGCATGTCTAGTGTCCTAGTGGACACAGCGGCATGGTTGATACGGAGACTTAGGTGAGCTGCATCTCTCGAGACGACCTGCAGCCAGTAGTCTCCTTCAGAGTATTGGTATTTCCCTTTCTGTCCAAATTGTATTCCGGACAGTTATTGTATTTTATTTTATTCCTTAGTAAACTCTCATGCACTTGTGACACTGGGTTTTGGGATGATTATGGGTTATTCAAAATTGAAATTGTTAAAACATTATAATTTATTCTATAAAGTCCATCTTTTGCTATTAAATTGGAGAAAAATCATGATTTCAAAAATACTAGAACGAGAACTAAATTGATTATTTAGTGTTGGCTTGCCTGACAGTGGTGTCCGGCGCCATCACGACCTTTAATGGAATTTGGATCGTGATAGTTCGCCTCGACAGTACTGAGTACCACTATTCTTATGGTATTGGGCCGTTCGCCTCGGCAACTTTGTGCTTAATAATTGAAATGGGTTCCAGTTTGGATATAATTGAGTTAAGGTCTTCACGGCCAGTTATGAGATGTTGCTGATGTGTTACAGACTCCTGTTGTATTTATTGTAGTTTCTTTAATTTGTCTCATTGATACCTGTTGTACATTCACCATGTCTACTTTTCATGTACATCGTCACTACTCCACCGAGGTTAGTCTTGATACTTACTGGGTATCGATCGTGGTGTACTCATACTACACTTCTGCACATTTTTGTGCAGAACCAGGTATTGGATATATCGGTCACAGGCGAAGTCAGCTTATTGATCGCGAAGATTTAAGATAGAGCTGCTTGGTCGTCGCAGTCCTTTGGAGTCCTTTCCTTATATTGTATTATCGGTTGTTATTTGACCTGTATTTAATTTCGATCCTTGAGATCATTCCATGTATTCAACTAGAGTTCGTTACTCTGTATTACCAAATCTTGGGAGGTTGTGATGATCATTGTCACGTAGGCTTATTCCGCTTTCGTTTCGGTATTTATTTTAAACTATGTTTCAATTTATCATTGTTAAAACTGGCTTAATCATTGCTAGTAATCAGCTTACCTAGTCTTAGAGACTAGGTGCCATCACGACGCCTGCGATGGGTTTTTGCATCATGAAAATGTCTAGTAAGTTATTGTAGTTGCTCGGGAGAGTATTACGACACTTGAAGTGCTCACGATCAGTAGAGAATATTTATGCAAAATTATAGGAGACGTAGCGGGAAGGATTCCAACAATTGGAGAAATCATAACTCTAGGCCTCCTTAATCTTGTCTCCAACACTTAGTCTCCTTAGTTAATAATTCTTACTGCTTTAGTAGTTGCTAGTCGATTAGTCTAAAATAAGAATCACAATCTTTATAACTTAGGAATTGCTCGAGATTGCCTTCTTAGTGATATTGAACAATTATAGTGAAACCTTAGTTCTCTGTGGGATTCGACTCCGGACTTTTAGACTGGATTATACTTGCAATGGCCACTTTTTCTTTTTAAAACTAGAAGCGCCATGGCAGGGAATTAACAATGTAGTTGAAACTGTATATATTGCTAGGTTCCAAGTTTGATCTTTTATTTTATTTTTTTAATTTTATTTTATTCTACTTATTGATTTGAGAAACATGACATATTGAAATTATGGGAGTTTAAGTGTTGGTAATTCTACTTTTGATCTTCATATATATTGTGAAGGAAATCACCCGCGGTAAAATTATTAAAATGTTCTAAGAGCGAGTTATGTGTACCAACTCAATCATATTTGTGGAATGTGTGTGCTGTGTGTTGTGGTCAAGATGATCACTTTGATGGTTTTGCTTATAATTCTTATCCTCCCCAACCCCTTTATGTGACGACCCGGCCGGTTGTCTCATGAGTTACCACTCCGTTTTCCCCATTTCTGCTTCTATTTGCTTTGTTTGTCAGTTCTATAGGTGATCAGGTTGGGTGGCTCGGGTTCGGAAAGGTTTTGAGAAGGTTTGAGACACTTAGTCTCTTTTAAGAAAGCTTAAGTTGGAAAAGTCAACCTGATGTTGACTTATGTGTTAGAGGGCTTGGATGTGATTTTCGATGGTTCGGATAGCTTCGGGAGATGATTTAGGACTTAGGAGCGTGATCGGAATGTGTTTTGGAGGTCTAGAGTAGATTTAGTCTTGAATTGGCGAAAATGAGTTTTTGGCATTTTCCGGTTGATAGGTGAGATTTTGATATAGGGGTTGGAATGAAATTCCGGAAGTTGCAGTAGCTTTGATATGTCATTTGGGATGTGTGTGCAAAATTTCAGGTCATTCGGACGTGGTTTGGTATACTTTTTGATCAAAAGCGGAATGCGGAAGATTTTAGAACCTTAGGCTTGAATTCGATGTGTTTTGGTGGTTTTGATGTTGTTTGAGGTGTTTTGAAGGTTGGTATAAGTTTGAATAGTAGTATATGATGTGTTTGTGCTGTTGGTTGAGGTCCCGGAGGGCCTCGGGGTGGTTTCGGGTGGTTGACAGAGAGTTTGGAATTTTTGAAGAAGCTGCAGATTTTCTGCTTCTGGTATTTCCGCACCTGCGGATTGGGGACCGCAGGTGCAATGCCGCAGATGCGAGGAGGAAGGCCGCAGAAGTGGAAGAAGGTGAGTAAGACAGAAATCACAGAAGCGGTTGGTGAACCGCACCTGCGATGGCGCAGGTGCGGGCAGCACATCGCAGATGCGGATTTTGCAGCTTAAGTTGAAACCGCAGGTGCGGCCATTGGGACCGCAGAAGCGGTCACGCAGGTGCGACATCTGGACCGCAGGTGCAAAAATCCTGGGTCAGAAAGTTTTAAATTCTCCCTTCGCGATTTTCAGAGGGTTTCACCATTTTTAAACACGAATTTTGGAGCTTTGGGCGATTGTGAAGAGAGAATTCAAGGAGACATCATAGAGGTAAGGTTTTGGATTATGAAAACTCGTTTCTATGGTATTAATTCGCGGATTAGAGCTGTAATTAAGGGTTAAATTAGAGAAACTAGGGCTTAGAAACTTGTTCCTTTGATTGAGAATTTGAAGGACCATTTGTGGTCGGATTTTAGAACTTTTGACATGTATGAACTCGTGGGGAGATAAGGAATATAATGATGTAAAATTTATCGAATTCCGAGACGTGGGCCTGGGGATCGGGTTTTGGTAATTTTGGGAATTGTGTTATTTCTTTATTATTTTCGAGTGGGCTTTGTCCCTTTAGCATATTTTGATGATTACGTTCTGATTTTGGTAGATTCGGAGCATCCGGAGGCCGATTCGAGGGGTAAAGGCATTGCGAGTTAGATTTTAAGCCGGATTGAGGTGAGTAATGATTTTAAATATTGTCCTGAGGGTATGAAACCCCGGATTACACAGCGTTCGGCTATGTTGAGGTGACGCACACGCTAGATGACAAGCGTGGGGTCGTGCACCGTTGGGGATTGTGACTTAGTCCATCCCGAATGACCGTTTTACTGCTTATTTTGGTAGCTAATTGTTTGACATTATTATATTTTGGGCTAAATGCCATATTTGGGCTTCATGCCAACTGTTTGGACCCTTAGGGGATCTTTACTGATATTTTCCTCACCGCTTGATTTCATGCTTGTGCTCAGTCATGCCATATTTTACTGTTTTCAAAACTCAGCCATGTTACTCTGTTTTGAACACTTTAAATGATATTTTAAGAGATATTTTGAGTTGAGCATCATGTTTACTGTTGCCCGAGGGGCTTATGAGATTCAGACTGAGTAAGGCCAAGGGCCTGTGTTGTGAGGATACTTTTGGGTCGGGCTGCACGCCGCAGCAGTGATATGTTGATTATGATAATGAGGCCGAGGGCCTGAGATTGTACGCCACAAGGTGGCTTGTGATTGATATGAGGCCGAGAGCCTGTTTATGATGCCACGAGATGGCTTGATATTGCGGTTGGGCCGTAAGGGGCCCCTCTCGGAGTTTGTACACCCCCAGTGAGCGCGGGTACCCATTGAGATATGAGATATAGCCCGAGGGGCTGGTATTGTTCTGTGATATTGATAACTAGGGATTTTGACGCATTTTATACTCCTTCTTGCTTATGCTTTGATTAGAAATTCATACAAAATAGTCCCAAAAGGCTCACAAGTTGTGCTTGATTGCAGGTTTGATCATCAAAGTGACGAGATATAATGACCCGACCGGTCGTTTTGAGAAATTAAGCTCCGTTCAGCGGCATAAGGTCTGGAAGAGCTTCAAAATATGAGTATCGACTTGCGTGCATGGTGGAATTCGGCTTTCGAATGGTTTAGAGTCAAATTGGAAGAAGTAATCTAGTTTTGGAAGTTTGAACGACGCAATGTTGACCGGAATTGGACTTTTGGGTAAACGACCCTGAAATGGGTCGTGGATGATCTCAACAGCTTCGTATGGTGATTTTAGACTTAGACGCGCGTCCGGATTCAAATTTGGAGGTCCGTAGAGTGAATTGAGGCATTTTGGCGAAAATTGGAAAAAAAAGTTGAAGTTGGGAAATGAAAAAGTTTGACCCACGGTTGATTTTTGTGTTATCGGGGTCAGAATGCGATTCCCAGAGTTGGAGCAGCTCCATTATGCTATTTTGGACTTGTCTGCAAAATTTGGCGTCATTCCGCATTGAATTGATAGGTTTCGGCATTAGATTCGATATTTGAAGATTTGGAAGTTCATAAGCTTGATTTTTGGTTTGATTTGTCGTTTTGATGTTGTTTTATGTGATCTGAAACTTCGAGCGAGTCCGTGTTAGGTTATATGACTTGTGTGTGTGATTAGATGGGGTCCCGGGAGCCTCGGGTGTGTTTCGGATGGGCTACGGATCATTTTCTTCCATTTTCAACTGCTGAAGTTGCTGCTTCTGATATCCTTCTTCGCGATCGCGAAGATTCTCCCGCGATTGCGATGCCTTGCTGAAGACCACCTCAAAAACCTTCTTCGCGTTTGCATCTGTCTACTCGAGTTCGCAAAGCTCTATTTAATTCTTCATCGCGTTCGCGTATAACCGTCCGCGATCGCGAAGGTCTATTTTCCTATGCTTCGCGATCGCATCCCTAACCCCGCGTTCGCATAGTAGGAATTATGAGTTGGGTTAGTTGGCCATTTTTACTCTTTGCGTTCGCATAAAAGCCTACGCGTTCGCATAAGCCACCATCCCACTGCTCTTCGCGTTCGCATCCCTTTTCACGCGAACGCGATGTGTATTTCTGGGCACCCTTGAATTTCCTCTACGCGATCGAGACCCTTCTTCCGCAATCGCAATGAACAAATAACCGGGCAGACAGATTAAATCCCTAATTCGAGGGTTTCACCATTTTTATCACATTTTGACTTCTAGAGCTCAGTTCTTGGCGATTTTCGAAGGGATTTTCACCTGGGCGACTTGGGTAAGTGCTTCTCACTCGATTTAGACTGATTTCCATGAATCTCCTCTTAAATTCATCCTTTAATTTCAGAGTTTGAATGAAAAATGGTAAAACTTCATAGACCAGATTATTGAGTTTTGAGGGGGTGTCTGACCTCCGATTTGAGAGATTTTTATATGGCTAGACTCGTGAGAGTACGAAGGTTCTGAAAATGTTAAATTCATCAGATTCCGAGACGTTGGCCTGAGGGGCGTTTTGGTCATTTTACCTAATTTCGCGCATTAGCTTTGAATTAAATAGTATAATCAATTGCTTGAGATGTTATTTACTATGTGTAATTGAATTGAATAGATTTGGGCCATTTGAAGTCGAGTACTCGTGGCAAGAACGTGGTTGCTAGTTGATTTTTAGCCGGTTCGAGGTAAGTATCTTGCCTAACCTTGTGTGGGGGACTTCCCCTTAGGATTTGAGTCTTCTTTGTTGGTTGTATTCCTTGTACGCGAGGTGACGAGTGCGTGCTCGGATTTATTTGTGGAAAATTGTCCCTTTTAGGCTCTTAGATCCTTGTAATCACTGAGTATGAAGTTGTTCTTGATATGATTGAGTTCCCTGTTATTAGTTTCACCTCTACATGTCTTACTTGGAATTTATTTACCCTTCTAGGTTTATTCTTGTTGCTTAATCGACTTTTGCTTGTTTAACTGAAGACATTTACCCTTCTATAGTCACGTTATCTTTCACAACCGCTTGTCTTTATTTGGAAATCATTATTATTATCTCTCATGTAATTAATTGGTCTTAATTGAGGTTACGATTATCTTCCCTCTGCTCATCCTTAATTGAAATCGTTGTGTACTCTTCGTAACTTGCCCAACTTTTAAAAGAAGTTAAATATCCTAAGTTTAGTTGATATTTCCTTACTTGAAATTATTTGATTCATGTTAACTTCCTTGTTGTTGAACTACGTATTATCGAATCGTTGTTTCGTATTATTTTCTCCCTTGTGGAGTTGTTCTTATTGCGCTTAGTATTTCTCTATTACGGTTATTCCTTGTGGGCTAGTTTTACCGTCCCCTAGTGAACGAAAGATTTTTGAGTTGATTTGCTTGTTGTGTTTTTGTATATATATTGTTATTGTTGTTGTTGTTCTTGGGGTGTTGATGCACAAGGTTTCTGCCGTGCGGTTATTGTTGTTGTGATGCACGAGGTTTCTGCCGTGCGGTTATTGATATTGTGATGCACGAGGTTTCTGCCGTGCGGTTGTCGTTGTGGGGTCGCACGAGGTTTCTGCCGTGCTATTGCTACTATTGATATATTGCACATGCGGCACAACAAGGCGGGATATGTATATATGCTTATATGTGGGTTGCATATGTGGCGAAATAAGGTGGGAACATTATGATGCACGTGTGGCGAAACAAGGCGGGCACTTATTATGTTATTATTTGCACACGTGGCGGAACAAGGTGGGCTATGTCAGGGGTTAATTGTGAGTATTTGTGATGGCCTGAGGGCATTTCTGTTTGTTCAAATGTTGTGATTATGGTACGTTTACCTATATAAACTTTGTCTCGTGGAAATTGTGAGGGCACGGGTTGTCAGTGGTTAGATTTCAGGTACTGGGACTCGTGAGTTGAAATTGTCCAAGATTCGGTAATTCGTGGAAATTGTTGGGTAAGACCTGATATGAACACTGTCGTAAGATCTGAGTTATTGTTTTGTTTTTCCCTTTTTTGTATTGTGAGCGTAGGATTTGGGATGAGTTTTTTTGCCGTTCTTATGTGTCATCATTCTTAATATTTTCGTTGTTACTTGTTGTTCTTTCCCCTTATTGTGATTTGGAGCATTGTTGGTCACTTTGTACAGTCTTTATATAAATATATATCATGTTCCGTTGTTCCTATCATTGCATTGTTTGTTAGACCGGTAGGTGTCTCGACTGTTCCTCGTCACTACTCCACCGAGGTTAGTCTTGATACTTACTGGGTACCGCCGTGGTGTGCTCATGCTACTCTTCTGCACATTTTTATTGTGCAGATTCAGGTATTTTCCGCTCAGTTCTATCATCCTTGGGAGGAGGCGTTCTGTAGAGACTTCGAGGTATATCTGCTACGTCCGCAGACCGAGAAGTCCCTTTCTATCTTCTGTAATAAGTATAGTCCCTTCAGNCTGCGGGGCCCTACATTAAATACTATAGTAAAATATTTTTAGAAATTGGGTGTGCCATTTAGCGAATTTCCATGGCCCCCGCAAAGTTAATAACACGTTAGTCGCTTTAGGAGCATTCTTTGATAATATTACTTTCCTAAAGTCGGGTGTGCATTTCATGTGACCCAAATCCAAATCCCAAAACGTTGAATAAGAGGTGTTGAGGATCCGGGTGCATTTTATGTGACGTGATCCAAAAACACGCTCTTAAACGGCGTTCACTTTCGTAAAAAGTAAATAAAAACGGTAAATAATTTATAAAATTGCACTATAGGTTTGAACTTGTATAAAAATCAGATTTTTAGCCATTTATAATAATTTAAGCGACCGTGCTAGAACCACGGGATCCGGGGGTGCCTAACACCTTCCCTCGGGTCAACAGGATTCCTTACACAGAATCTCTGGTTCGCAGACTCCAATTGGGAAGTCGAAATATTCCTCGATCCGGGATGTAAATTAAATCGGTGACTTGGGACACCAAAAGCCCGTCCTATCCCAAGTGGCGACTCTAAAAATAAATACATAATCCCATTTCGAATAATGTCACTTTAAATGGAAAAACTCCCTTATACATTATCCTTCGGGGTAGGTGTGTAAAAAGGAGGTGTGACAACGCCTACTGCTACTACTACTCCAGCCCTCGAGGAGACTTTAGCACAGTTCATGAGCATGTACACCACTTTGGCTCAGGCGAGGTTGCTTCCCCTTACGGCAGCCACGTCCCAGGCCGAGGGAGGAGCGCAGACTCCCGCCGCCCGCACTCCTGAGCAGCGAGTGCATGTCGAGCAGGTACCTAAGATTATTCCTGTGCAACCTGCAGTCCGAGATCAGCCCGAGGGCAGGGCAGCAGCTTCTGAGGAGGAGCAACTGAGGCTTGAGAGGTTCGAGAAGTACAAGCCTCCTGTATTCAGCGGTCTAGCATCGGAGGATGCCCTGGGATTTCTAGATGAGTGTTATCGCATTCTCCGTACCATGGGTATATCAGAATAGAGTGGGGTTTCTTTCACCGCCTTCTAACTTTGAGGAGCCGCCTATCAGTGGTGGCGTGCTTATGAGTTAGACAGTCCGGACGAGGCCACTTCACTGACTTGGATCCAGTTTTCAGATAAGTTCCTGAGAGAGTTTGTCCCTCAGAGCCTCAGGATGCATGGTGCGCTAAGTTTTAGCATTTGCGCCAGGGTACTATGACCGTCTCGGAGTATGCTGTCCGTTACACCATCCTGGCTAGACATTCCCCAGCCTTGGTTTCTACTGTTCGCGAGAAGGTTCGCCGGTTTATTGAGGGACTTATTCCCAGCATCAGGTCTAGCATGGCTCGTGAGTTGGAGATGGATATTACTTATCAGCAGGTGGTGAGCATTGCTAGGAGGATGGAGGGTATGCATGCTAGGGAGAGAGAGGACAGACGGGGTCATGAGAGAGAGGGCAGACGAGATCAGGAGAGAGAGTTTGAGGAGGCGAGGAGACCTCGTAGACCTGGGAGATATGCTGGTCCTTATTTGGAGGCAGGGTACATCATGGTAGAGGTTTTGTGGGTCAGCCAGTTCAGTTCACGCTTCAGGCTTTGCAGGGTGACTCAGGTGTTCATGGGTCACGGAGTACCCGTACCGCACAGTTCCCACCGCCTCATCAGCAGAGAGGGTGCTTTGAGTGTGGAGATACTAGCCACATGGTGAGAGATTGTCCCAGACTTCGGACCGATGTGTCACAGCGAGGTATTCAGGCGAGTAGAGGGCACCTAAGAGGGGGAGGCCCAACCCGCTGATGTGTTTCATATAGTAGGCTTAAGGCCGCTATGCCATGTGATATCATTCAGGTATACCTCAGTTTGTTATAAAGGAGCATCATTCGTAGTTCATTACACTGCTGCTTATCGGTATGAGTTCCCCTATCTTGTTGCTCCCTTTATGGGAGCGTTTCATGATTTGCACTCTGTTTATGTGATTATCCTGTTGGGAGTTCTATCGTCTGTTTCTAGCCGTTGTCGAGAGTTCTGAGACTAGTAAAAAAAAATTCCCGTTGTCCGTTTCGGTAGGTTTGATGTGATTTCTGAGTATCCTTGGTTGCAAGCTGTGATTTCTTATGCTCCACCGGTGTGGGAGCCAGTACGTGTTGTAATTTTGTCGACAGAATTGATCTAGTGAGAGCCTCTAGATGGCTTGATGTGTACCCTACTTGTGATTCAGAGTTGAGGGCGGGACCCTCGTGATTTCATATGAATTGATGTGTTGAGACCGGGCTGTGTACCGCGACGAGAGTTATATCAGTATAAGATCCTTGTGATTCTTTTTATATCCTTTAATTCTTTTTCATTAGATTGTTTTGTAGATTAACGTTGATAGAAAATATGTGCTTGTCTGACTTGTTTGATAGTTCCCTTATGTGTTTCCCTTCCCATATTCAGTCAATTCGTTCTGTGCTTCTTGAGTTTTAGCTTGTGGGGTGTGTGCCCGTTGGTATTAGCTGAGATTTGGTTATTCGGGCGTTTAGTTATGTGGCTTCATGGTTATTATATCATCACCAGTGTTGTGGAGGTTTGAAAAGAGTTTCTATTGAATATGAGGCTTAAGGCCGGTGCGGATTTGATCTCAGGCAAGCTTTGCTATCTAAAATGTTATTGTGGGCCTATGTGTGATGTGTCGTGTTATAGGGTTGTACCCTGTGTGTGTTGGCATGAATTGAAGTAGCTGGTTGAGACTGATACCGGATATGGATGTAGGATCGGGACTTTTGGAAACGGATGGAAGGTGAGAATTCTGGCTTGAAGGCTTAGTGGTATTGCTAGAAAGGCTAAATTTCAGTTGAGATGGTGTCGTCATGCTTATGTGGATTGGGGTGACGTGGGATCACCCGCAGGTGTATGTTGGAAGTGCACACTCGGTGGCTTGAGGACTTCGAGGCAAATCTTAGCACATTCGAGGACGAACGTTGGTTTTAAGAGGGGGAGGATGTAATGACCCGACCGGTCATTTTGAGAAATTAAGCTCCGTTCAGCGGCATAAGGTCTGGAACAGCTTCAGAATATGAGTATCGACTTTTGAAGTTGGGAAATGAAGAAGTTTGACCCACAGTTGACTTTTGTGTTATCGGGGTCGGAATGTGATTCCGAGAGTTGGAGCAACTCCGTTATGTTATATTGGACTTGTCTACAAAATTTGGCGTCATTCCGCGTTGAATTGATAGGTTTCGGCATGAGATTCGATATTTGAAGATTTAGAAGTTCATAAGCTTGATTTTTGGTTTGATTCGTCGTTTCGATGTTGTTTTATGTGATTTGAAACTTCGAGCGAGTCCGTGTTAGGTTATATGACTTGTGTGTGTGATTAGACGGGGTCCCGGGAGCCTCAGGTGTGTTTCAGATATGCTACGGATCATTTTCTTCCATTTTGAACTGCGGAAGTTGCTGCTTCTAATATCCTTCTTTGCGATCGTGAAGATTCTCCCGCGATCGCGATGCCTTGCTGAAGACCACCTCAAAAACCTTCTTCGCGTTCGCATCTGTCTACTCTAGTTCGCAAAGCTCTATTTAATTCTTCATCGCGTTTGCGTATAACCGTCCGCGATCGCGAAGGTCTATTTTCCTATGCTTCGCGATCGCATCCCTAACCCCGCGTTCGCATAGTAGGAATTAGGAGTTGGGTTAGTTGGCCATTTTTACTCTTCGCGTTCGTATAAAAGCCTACGCGTTCGCATAAGCCACCATCCCACTGCTCTTCACGTTCGCATCCTTTTTCACGCGAACGCGATGTGTATTTCTGGGCACCCTTGAATTTCCTCTACGCGATCGAGACCCTTCTTCCGCGATCGCGATGAACAAATAACTGGGCAGACAGATTAAATCCCAAATTCTAGGGTTTCACCATTTTTGTCACATTTTGACTTCTAGAGCTCGGTTCTTGGCGATTTTCGAAGGGATTTTCACCTGGGCGACTTGGGTAAGTGCATCTCACTCGATTTAGACTAATTTCCATGAATCTCCTCTTAAATTCATCCGTGACGAGCCGTTTATCATTACGATAGGTGTCAAGTGGAAGTGCAGTGATGTATGCAGCTGAGGCATCCTAATAGACCGATAGACTTGTTAATTTCAGATTTTCAATGAAAAATGGTAAAACTTCATAGACCAAATTATTGAGTTTTGAGGGGGTGTTTGACCTCCGATTTGAGAGATTTTTATATGGTTAGACTCGTGAGAGTACGAGGGTTCTGAAAATATTAAATTCATCCGATTCCGAGATGTTGGCCTGAGGGGCGTTTTGGTCATTTTACCTAATTTTGCGCCTTAGCTTTGAATTAAATAGTATAATCAGTTGCTTGAGATGTTATTTACAATGTGTAATTGAATTGAATAGATTTGGGCCATTTGGAGTCGAGTACTCGTGGCAAGAACGTGGTTGCTAGTTGATTTTTAGCCGGTTCGAGGTAAGTATCTTGCCTAACCTTGTGTGGGGGACTTCCCCTTAGGATTTGAGTCTTCTATGTTGGTTGTATTCCTTGTACGCAAGGTGACGAAAACATGCTCAGATTTATTTGTGGAAAATTGTCCCTTTTAGGCTCTTAGATCCTTGTAATCACTGAGTATGAAGTTGTTCTTGATATGATTGAGTTCCCGGTTATTAGTTTCACCTCTACATGTCTTACTTGGAATTTATTTACCCTTCTAGGTTTATTCTTGTTGCTTAATCGACTTTTGCTTGTTTAACTGAAGACATTTACCCTTCTATAGTCACGTTATCTTTCACAACCGCTTGTCTTTATTTGGAAATCATTATTATTATCTCTCATGTAATTAATTGGTCTTAATTGAGGTTACGATTATCTTCCCTCTGCTCATCCTTAATTGAAATCGTTGTGTACTCTTCGTAACTTGCCCAACTTTTAAAAGAAGTTAAATATCCTAAGTTTAGTTGATATTTCCTTACTTGAAATTATTTGATTCATGTTAACTTCCTTGTTGTTGAACTACGTATTATGGAATCGTTGTTTCGTATTATTTTCTCCCTTGTGGAGTTGTTCTTATTGCGCTTAGTATTTTTCTATTACGGTTATTCCTTGTGGGCTAGTTTTACCGTCCTCTGGTAAACAAAAGATTTTTGAGTTGATTGACTTGTTGTGTTTTTGTATATATATTGTTATTGTTGCAGTTGTACTAGGGGTGTTGATGCACCAGGTTTCTACCGTGCGGTTATTGTTATTGTGATGCACGGGGTTTCTGCCGTGCGGTTATTGATATTGTGATGCACGAGGTTTCTATCGTGCGGTTGTCGTTGTGGGGTCGCACGAGGTTTCTGCCGTGCTATTGCTACTATTGATATATTGCACATGCGGCGTAACAAGGCGGGATATGTATATATGCTTATATGTGGGTTGCGCATGTGGCGAAATAAGGTGGGAACATTATGATGCACGTGTGGCGAAATAAGGCGGGCACTTATTATGTTATTATTTGCACGCGTGGCGGAACAAGGTGGGCTATGTCAGGGGTTAATTGTGAGTATTTGTGATGGCCTGAGGGCATTTCTGTTTGTTCAAATGTTGTGATTATGGTACGTTTACCTATATAAACTTTGTCTCGTGGAAATTGTGAGGGCACGGGTTGTCAGTGGTTAGATTTCAGGTACTGGGACTCGTGAGTTGAAATTGTCCAAGATTCGGTAATTCGTGGAAATTGTTGGGTAAGACCTGATATGAACACCGTCGTAAGATCTGAGTTATTGTTTTGTTTTTCCCTTTTCTGTATTGTGAGCGTAGGATTTGGGATGAGTTTTTTTGCCATTCTTATGTGTCATCATTCTTAATATTTTCGTTGTTACTTGTTGTTCTTTCCCCTTATTGTGATTTGGAGCATTGTTGGTCACTTTGTACAGTCTTTATATAAATATATATCATGTTCCGTTGTTCCTATCATTGTATTATTTATTAGACCGGTAGGTGTCTCGACTGTTCCTCGTCACTACTCCACCGAGGTTAGTCTTGATACTTACTGGGCACCGCCGTGGTGTGCTCATGCTACTCTTCTGCACATTTTTGTTGTGCAGATTCAGGTATTTTCCGCTCAGTTCTATCATCCTTGGGAGGAGGCGTTCTGTAGCGACTTCGAGGTATATCTGCTACGTCCGCAGACCGAGAAGTCCCTTTCTATCTTCTGTAATATGTATAGCCCCTTCAGTATTATCCCTTGTTTAGATATTTCCGGAGTTAGAGCTTCTTATGTATCTCATAGCTTGTGATTTGTGAGATTCCGGGTTTTGGAAATTCTGTTAGCTTCGAGAGTTGTATTTGTACGTGCCGAGCGGCACCTTAAACACTGCTTATTTTTATTTATTCCGGTTTTAGTTAATTCTTCCGCAATTATCGTTTATATTTCGCATTGTTAGGCTTACCTAGTCATAGAGAGTAGGTGCCGTCATGATGGTTCACGAAGGGCGAACCAGGGTCGTGACACGAGATTTCAAAGATCAGCTCAAAAGGAGTGAAACTTGCACAAGTGCCAAAGACAAGACAAGCTCAGCAAAAACAATCCCAGTGCGGCCGCACACCACTTTGTGCGGTCCGCACTAGGAGATTCAGAGAGGCTGAATTCCAAGCTTAGAGGCAGTGCGGCCGCACAAGGTTTTGTGTGGTCCGCACTGAAGGCAATGCGGCCGCAGTTGATTTAGTGCGGTCCGCAGAGCCAAGAATCTGGGAGGTTACATTTTCAGAGTTTAAGCCTCCGCGGTCCGCAGTCCATTTTACACGGACCACACTTGAAGCCTCCGCGGCCGCAGTCCATTCTGTGCGGTCCGCGGAGCCTGAGTTCAAAGAGCTGGATTTTGAAGCCAAAGCCCCAGTGCGAACCGCGGTCCATTTTATGCGGTCCGCACTAACCTCGCAGGGGCATTTTTGTCCAGATTTTTCAGCCTAGTATAAATAGCTTCTTTTTCTATTTTTAGGGTATCGGATATTGTAATTGAGCAGCTGCACTCGCGGGTTCGACTTTCTAAGCCATTTTGGGGAATTTTAGCTACTTTTAATCATTGAATCTTTGTATTTAACTTAGTGATTAATTATTATGAGCTTTTCTTCATCTATTTCTTGCTTTTCTTCTTTGACTATGAGTAGCTAGACCCATAAGCTAGGGTTGTGGCTCAGCCCTATTGTGGGTAATTGATGGGTCTTGTACTTTAGGGCTAATTTGACTATGGGTGTTTGTTATTTGGGTCAATTTCATGGTTAATTTCAGAATTAGTTGTTGCAAACACTAGTTTGTGTTGAGTTGACTTGAGCTCTTCTTGAGAAAGAGAGCCTAAGTCTCCGAAATTGGTCCAACAATGAATTCAGGCGTACTCAAGAGATTGATAGCCCTAATTAAAGGGTTAAACCTCGAGAGAGTAATACCCGAGTTGAAACCTAGTTGCTTGTGCAAATTTGCATACCCAATTGGTCTTGAGAAAGCCAATTCGGGCAAAATCACTCGAACCACCGAGAGGTGTAGAGTGGGTAAAGTCGTGCAACGGTTATAACATACTCCCCAAACATGTCAAACGTGCTTTAGTTTCAAGTACCCGTCAATTGACCACCTAGGCGGTAGTCACTACCCTAGTGCCTTTTAAACCTATTTGAACAACTTGTAGCATTATAACTTTTAGCATAATTTAGTTGCAATTACCATTTGTAGATTGATAATAGTAGAAGTAAATAAAACCCCCAAAAATGAATAGATGTGCAATTAAGAACACATACGCATTCCTAAACTAGATAGATACTCGATTCCAATTCTAGCTCTCTATGGATATCGATCCCGACCCAAAATCGGGTAAAAGCTATTGCGACCCTCTCTTGCTACTTTTTAGTAGTGCGGAGTTGGCAGCGATCACTTTTTGGCGCCGTTGCCGGGGAGCTAACTGTTTTGGCTATCTATTTAGTTAGATTTGTGTTTTGTTCTTGTTTCCTTCTTGTTACTAATTTTTGTGTGTCCATACTTCAGGTACCAAAATGGCTTTAAATGCTAATGACCCTCTTGGAAATGTGAATGCGGGGGAGGAGGTAGATGACATTGGAGGTAATTTTATGAAATTGACGTATGATGAAGCTTGTGCCGTTCTTGATGAGATGGCGGATACATCCTCCGCATGGCAAAGTAGAGCCAATGTTCCTCAAGGTGACCCTACGGTTATTCATTTTCATAAGGAATTACATGACCATGGGCAAGCTATAGCGGAGTTGACAACTACTATGAACCAATTGGCTAAGGCACAGCTGCAACAAGTCCAAAATCCTCGCCAAGTGAATGCCATAGAGGGTGTTAATATGCTTGTCAACAAGAGAATGCAAAGAAGGCAACAAAACCAAGGGAATTCTGAGCAATTTGATGATGATTGTGATGGGTTTCAAAATGATGGCTATGATGAACAAAGTGAAGAGGTTCAATATGTGAATAACTATCAAGGCCAACGGGGCAACTCTTCAAACCAACAACAGTGGAGACCTCAAGGCAATTGGGGCAGTCAACAACAAAATAGTGGTAATTGGGGGAACATGAACCAAAATAACAACTGGGGCAATCAGAACAACAATCAAGGCAACCAAGGTAATTGGAATGGTAATAACAACAATTGGGGTGGCAACAATAATCAAGGTGGATGGAATAATGAAAACCAAGGAAACCGGGGGCAAGGCTTTCAAAGGCCCCCAATGTACCAACAACCGAACAATCCACCCCCATTTCCTTCTCAAGGTCCTAGTTCTTCTATCAATGATATGGGTAGAATTGAAATGATGTTCGAACAGATGATGAAGAAGAATGCGGATTCGGATGCACAGTTGGCTTCCCACAATACCTCTATCAGAAACTTGGAGGTGCAATTAGGCCAAATCTCTCAATCATTGAATACTCGCCCGAAGGTCTACCAAGTGATACGGTAGTGAACCCAAAGGGTGGGAACAATCATGTTATGGCGGTTACAACAAGAAATGGGAGAGGCGGTGATGTTAATTCCTCTAAGCAAAAGAAAGTTGTGGACGATGATGTTGAGTTGCAAGAAGATGAAGTTCCAGTGGTAGTTGAAGAAGTGGTTGATGACAATGTGAACAATGAACTGAGGATTGACATTAATGAGGCCGAGGTGGAAACTCAAGATGCCGTGAACCCGTCTAAGGAACACGTGATTGACATGCCGGAGCCGGTTGTAACAAAAGCCAAGGCTCCTTTGCCAAGGCCACCTCCACCTTATCCTCAAAGGCTAGCCAAGCAAAAGAATGAGAATCAGTTTAAAAAGTTCATTGACACGATGTAGAGCCTATCTATCAATGTGCCTTTGGTGGAGGCTTTGGAGCAAATGCCTGGCTATGCCAAATTCATGAAAGATTTGGTTACAAAGAAAAGATCCATGGACTGCGAGACGATCAAGATGACCCACCAAGTTAGTGCTATAGTGCATTCAATGGCTCCGAAGTTGGAGGATCCCGGTGCTTTCACAATCCCTTGCACTATTGAGAGTGCAGACTTTGCTAAAGCTTTGTGTGACCTAGGGGCTAGTATCAATTTGATGCCCTATTCAGTTTTTAATACTTTGGGTATTGGGCTACCAAGGCCAACTTCCATGAGACTACAAATGGCAGATAGATCAATGAAGCGACCACTGGGTATAGCTAATGATGTGCTTGTCCGGGTGGACAATTTATCTTGCCAGCTGATTTTGTGATCTTGGATTGTGAGGTCAACTATGAAGTCCCGATCATATTGGGAAGACCTTTCCTTGCTACGGGGAAGGCTCTAGTTGATGTGGAAGCAGGGGAACTCACTTTCAGGGTGGGTGATGAAAAGGTAGTCTTTCATGTGTGCAAGTCAATGAAGCAGCCCAATTGTACCGAAGTGTGCTCATTTATGGATTTAGTCACGGCTGTTATAATTGATGATACCTGTGCAATGATCAATGTTGAGGACCCTTTGGAGGCCGTATTATTGAATTTGGATGTCAATGATGATGCGGGCCGAGTGGAGTGCGTGAATGCTTTACATGGAATGGGCTCTTATTCTTATGAGCCTAGGAAACTTTCTTTGGATCTTGAAAATAGAAAGACGCCTCCAACAAAGCCTTCAATTGAGGAACCCCCGGTGTTGGAGTTGAAGCCAGGTATGAATTCTTGGGCTCTAATTCAACTTTACCAGTTATTCTTTCCTCTTGTCTTACTAACATGCAGGTTGACGCCACATTGGCGGTGCTCAAAAAGCGGAAAAAGGCAATTGGATGGACTCTAGCTGATATTCGGGGAATAAGCCCTGCATTCTGTATGCACAAGATTATTCTGGAAAATGATGCAAAACCCTCCTTGGAACATCAAAGGAGGCTCAATGAGGCAATGCAAGAAGTGGTAAAAAAAGAGGTGATCAAGTAGTTAGATGTCGGTGTGGTGTATCCTATATCTGACAGCTCATGGACTTCTCCGGTGCAATGTGTGCCGAAGAAGGGTGGTATGACCGTGGTGACCAATGCTAACAATGAACTTATTCCAACCCGGACAGTGACCTGATCGAGGGTGTGCATGGACTACCGCAAGCTGAACAAGGTGACCCGCAAGGATCACTTCCCATTGCCTTTCCTGGACCAGATGCTTGATCGCCTTGCTGGGCATGACTTCTATTGTTTCTTGGATGGTTATTCAAGGTACAATCAAATTTTGATAGCTCACGAGGATCAGGAGAAGACAACCTTTACTTGTCCATATGGCACCTTTGCTTTCTCTCGGATGCCCTTTGGGTTGTGCAATGCACCGGCAACATTCCAACGGTGTATGATGGCCATTTTCACCAATATGGTGGAAGATATATTAGAGGTGTTCATGGACGACTTCAGTGTTGTGGGTGATTCATTCGACGAGTGCTTGAACAATTTGGATAGAGTGTTGGCCCGGTGTGAAGATACCAATCTTGTGCTAAATTGGGAAAAATGCCACTTCATGGTTGAAGAGGGCATAGTGTTGGGCCATAAAATTTCAAAGCATGGGATTGAAGTTGACAAAGCCAAGATAGAGGTGATTTCAAGGCTTCCTCCCCCCACTTCTGTCAAGGGGGTGAGGAGTTTTCTTGGGCATGCGGTGTTCTACTGGCGATTTATCAAGGACTTTTCGAAGGTAGTGAGTCCTCTTTGCAAGTTGCTAGACAAGGATACAAAGTTTGTGTTTGATGAGAGATGTATGCAACCCTTTGAACTTCTCAAGCATAAGTTGACAACCACCCCGATCATTACCGCACCCAATTGAAGCTTGCCTTTTGAGCTCATGTGCGACGCGAGTGATGTTGCGGTTGGGGCAGTTTTGGGTCAAAGAGTGAACAAAATGTTTCATCCAGTGTACTATGCGAGCAAGACTATGGATGAAGATCAAAGGAACTACACGGTGACAGAGAAGGAATTGTTGGCTATTGTGTTCGCCATGGAAAATTTTGGCCATATCTTATGGGAGGTAAAGTCATAGTGCACACCGATCATGCAGCTCTTAGATATTTGATGACAAAGAAAGACTCCAAAGCTAAACTGATGCGATGGGTCTTATTACTTCAAGAGTTTGATTTGGAGATAGTGGACCAGAAAGGTAGTGAAAACCAAGTGGCGGATCATTAGTCTCGCTTGGAGGAGGAAGGAAGGCCGTGTGATGGCCTAGAGATCAATGACACATTCCCCGATGAGCAACTACTTTCTGTGTCGATGAGTGATATGCCATGGTTTGCGGACATTGCTAATTTCCTTGTGACTGGCATCATCTCGTGTGAGCTCTCTTCTAACCAAAGGGAGAAGCTCAAACGGGATAGTCTGGACTTCTATTGGGACGAGCCATACTTGTTCAAGATTTGCACCGACGGAGTAATCCGGAGGTGTGTACCTGAGGAGGAGAAATTTAGCATCCTAGAGGCTTGTCATTCCTCCCCCTATGGTGGCCATCATGGAGGGGCGAGGACAGCTTCAAAATTTCTAAGTTGTGGTTTTTATTGGCCAACCTTGTTCAAAGATTCAAGTGATCTAGTCAAAAGGTGTGATCAATGTCAACGAGCGGGCGGGATTTCCAAGAAAGATGAGATGCCTCTAAACACCATTCTCGAAGTTGATATCTTTGATGTATGGGGTATCGATTTTATGGGCCCTTTTGTAAGCTCGTGTGGAAACACTTACATTCTTGTAGCGGTTGATTATGTCTCAAAATGGGTTGAGGCCGTGGCCTTGCCCAACAATGAAGCTAGGAGTGTGGTAGCATTTCTAAAGAAGAGCATTTTCACAAGGTTTGGTACACCTCGGGCAATTATTAGTGATGGAGGATCGCAATTTTGTAATAGAGCTTTTGATGCCTTGCTTTCCAAGTATGGTGTGAACCACAAAGTGTCTACGCCTTATCATCCTCAAGCAAGTGGCCAGGTTGAAGTGTCTAATAGGGAGATCAAGAGCATTTTGTCCAAAACCGTCAATGCCAATAGGACCGATTGGTCTAAAAAGTTGGATGATGCTTTATGGGCTTATCGGACCGCTTACAAGACTCCAATTGGTATGTCGCCGTACCGGTTGGTATTTGGGAAAGCATGTCATCTACCAGTGGAGTTGGAGCATAAGGCCATGTGGGCCTTGAAGAAATTGAATCTTGATTGGGACATAGCTGCTAATCTTCGGGTGGAGCAACTTAATGAGCTTGATGAATTTAGGTTCCATGCCTACTCTAGTTCGTCCCTGTATAAGGATAAAATGAATTCATGACAAATATACTCGGGGCAAGGAGTTCAAGGTGGGAGATTTGGTGCTCTTATTAAATTCTCGACTGAGGTTGTTCCCGGGAAAGCTGAAGTCAAAGTGGAGCGGACCATTTGAAGTAGTGTGTGTGACCCCGTTTGGTGCTATTGATTTGAAGAACAAAAGTGGGGAAGTTTTAAGAGTGAATGGGCATAGGGTCAAGCACTATTTGGGGAAGTTTGATGATAGCCATGTGGTAGCTGTTGTTCATTTCAAATGATTGGATGGTAATATGCGTCGTGCCGCGACGTTAAATCAGGCGCTTCTTGGGAGGCAACCCATGTGTTTTTCTTCTTGTTTTTATTTGATTTTCATTGTAGTGTAGGATTGATTTTTGGGCTAACTGGTTGTGAGATGTTACATGATTGAGTTGATGCAGTACAGGACATAATTGAAAAAATGCACAGGTCTCTGAAGTTACCAGTACGGCCGCACTACCATTTTGTGCAGACCGCACTGGTAAAGGGTGATGTGATGACTCTCTGAAGTTTGCCACTGCGGTTGCGGTCCATTTTGTGCGGACCGCAGTGGTTTGCTACGTTGAACTGGAACAAGGCTGTGCAGTGCGGACCACGGTCCATTTTGTGCGGTCCGCACTGGTTGGTGAGACTGGACCCCAGGTCCCTTTTCTATAAATAGGGCCTGATGGCCTCCTTTTACTCTTTTCACACCTTTAACTCTCAAAACCCTAAAAATCACTGTGCATCATCCATTTTGCTTACAATCAACTGCTTGGACTTGATATTCTTCATTAACTCTCACATCTGGTACCATTACTTGCTTTTTAATAGATCAATCTTGTTAATTTTCTCTTAATTTTCTTTTTTCTTGTTTTTCCACTCTTTTCTTCCCTTATTTTCTTCAATTGAGTAGGTTAGGGTTGTTAATTTTTAGGTTAAAATACCCATAGATAGTTAAAATCAATGGGTAATCATGTAGAGACACTACTTAGGTGAAGAATTGGACCCAAAATCAAAATACATGGAACCCTAATTTAGTGCCACAACTGGGCACTCAGTGCGGACCGCGGTCATTTTTGTGCGGTCCGCACTACCATTTTGTGCGGACCGCGTCGATACCCTCCTGATTACTGAACCTCAGGCAGTGCGGCCGCGGTTGATTTTGTGCGGTCCGCATTCCTAGATACAGAGAGTGGGTAGTCTGAACCCCACCTCTGTGCGGACCGCGGTTGATTTTGTGCGGTCCGCGGTGACCTCAGTGCGGCCGCAGTCGCTTTTGTGCGGTCCGCACTGAGCAACTTCTGCAACCTGTCTGCAACTTTTCTTTCCTGCTTCTGCAACTTTTTTCTTAACTAATTACACTGATACTAACAAGCTGATTGAACTATGATTGCAAACAATGGTGAGACAACGAGGTAAACACCGAGGCAGAGGAGANAACAACCAGGCAGAGGAGAATCTTCCCGGGGAGGGAAGAAGAAGATGATAAAACTCACGCCCCAAGCTCGGGAAAATATTAAAAGGACCAGAAAACTTATAAAGCTGCTGATAGGGCTGCTTCCCAGTCTTCGGGGAGTGAGTATGAGCCATCATGGGAGATTTCTTCAGACTCCGTGCCAGAGTACATGGAAGACTGGCCAGAGAGGTTTATACTGAGAGACACACCTCCAGCATCCCCCACTGCCCAAGCGTCAGTGAATATTTCTTCTGGGTCGTCTGATGGCTCGGGTAAAGGTAGTGGGGAATACTCCACCTCTCCCACAGCTTCATTATCCGGAGAGGATGCAGTAGGTGCTGAGGAGGAAGTTGGGGGAGAACAAGAGGCACGAGAAGGAGGTGAGCCTCAGGTAGGGAGCATTGCTAGGACCAGAAAGCAAGAGGTTTGGCAAGATAGGTTAGTCAGCGAGGTAGCATATCATAAATTTGGGGAGTGGTGGACGGTGAGAAAGTTGATCCTGGAGCGAAGTTTTGTTGAAAAAGACTTGTTACCTCACAATCCCGACGTACTGAGGCAGTTTAGGACAAGAGTGGGCTGGGAACATTTTCTAGAAGAGTGTATGATGCCAACGAACACATGGTCAAAGAGTTTTACTGCAATGTAGCCCACATCAAAAAGGGCTCCAAAGTGACCAAGGTTCGGAATCTGAAAGTGTTATTTGAAGGGAAGTACCTCAACGAATACTGTGGCCTCAATGAGGAGGATGAGACCATGTACATGGCAAAGTTGGAAATAGGTGAGGAGGTTCGTCCCTAGCTAGCACAGTACCTGGCAATCCCAGGTACCACCCCCAACCGGTTGACTGCTGGAGTCAAGATCTTGAGACGGAGTTTAAACATTAAGGCACGGGGTTGGGAGACTTTTGTATGTAGCAGGTTCGACCCCACGACACATGACAACACCCTTCCTCTTTCCCGGGCTATTTTGGTAGCTTCGATCATGGCAGGGTACCCAATCAATATGGGGAATATGATGTCGAGGATTATCTCAATTGTGGGTGCCGAGCATGACAGAAACTATCCGTTCCCCAGTACCCTCACTACGTACTTCCGTGACTTGAAGGTGGAAAAGAGGTCCTTCGATGTCAAAGTCAAAGCGAAGGCCCCTTTCTCTTAGTACAGCATACAGGGGGATGATAACCCCAAGTGCAAGACCTTCAAGGGTTCAGCTACTACTACAATTGGCCAGTCTGACGAGCCAGTTGTGGTAGTGGCTCCTGCTGAGCCTACCTCCTCTTCCACAGATGTCCCTCCCGGTCCATCCACATCCACAGCCATTCCTGCTGGCCCATCCACCTCAGCAGGCTCAGAGATTCCATCTTCCCGGGCCCATCTTATTACTGCCCACGGATTGAGCCAGGCACTTATGAGTATCAACAACTGGATGCAGACTGCCTCATCCAAGTTGTCCATTTTGACCACCACTGTTGAGGCTCAGTCGGCTCCTCCAGCTCCACAGGTTCCACAGTCCATAGAGGATGCTCTTAAGGAGATGTTGGGCAACCAGAAGATTCACACAGCAAGGCTCTCAAGGAGCTTGCTAGGGAGCACAAGAAGCTGAGGAAGACACGAGCCTCCAAGGAGTCCGTGAAGGAGCTGAGAGCGGATGTTGATAGAATGAAGGCAGATCACCTGCCTTTAGACTTATTGCTCCAAGACCCAGCACCAGCAGTTCATCCACAGCCGGAGCAGTCTCAGAGGCCTCCCAAGAGGAGGAGGATGATTCCCAAAGCAGATGATGCAGTCATCCAGTTGGCCGACCCAACGGAGGGTTCCTCCAGTCAGCCACCGGATGTATCTCAGGATCCTGTCCAGGTTCAGGCCCAGGTCCCAGCAGCAGAGCACCAGGACACAGGGAACCAGTCTGAGGTTCCCGAGCATAGAGAGGACCTAGGGACCACTCAGGAGCCCATGTAGACAGACAGGCCATAGGGAGTTTCTATATCCTTCTTTATCATCTTTTTGGTGCTTTATTTTGGTTAGTTGGTATTGGGACAATGCCAGCTTTCATTTGAGGGGGTAGGCCCTACTTTTTGCTTCATGCATTCATTCGGATGACTGTATATATTTTTGGATACTTTTTATGCTTTCTTGATTTTTCATCTTTGGTCTGTATATATTTTTAACATTTCGCTACATTTCTCGCACTTTTATTTTACTTTGGGTATGTATATAAAGTTATGTTACATTATAGGTATTCATCCCATCTATTGTATATTCGACAAATCCCCTCTTGTATATATTCATTTTACTTTCCACAATTTTTTCGTTTTTAGCTTCTTAGTTGTGATTCGTAGCTTCTTGTTTTGAAATTTGCAATAAGCCTTTGGTTTTCTTAATGCCACGGTTCTTTCCAAAGGTGGAGTGTTGTGTGAACTGGGTGGCTCTTCCCAATGATAGATGGCGTGACAACCTTTTTAAGGGTTTGAGTCCGTTTTTCTTTTTGTTTTTGGTAGTTAATAGTTAAGGATGCCTCGAGCAAAGCTTCACTTGGGCCTAGCACATTTGCCTTTGATCTTATGGTCAAAGACAATTTGTTGTGTTTAGGATGGTGAAAGTCCTGACCTTGAGACTCTTGTGTTGGCCGATAATCATCAAGTGGTTTTTCGGGACCATTGTGAACTTAAATCTTATCTAAGGTCGTTGTAGGCCCCCGACTCTGTGTCTTTAGCAATCCCATAGCTTGTGTGGTGAGTAATCGTATTGCAAGTCCATGTCCCGAGCCATTGGTCTAGAACTTGCCCTTAATGTTTGTTGAGGCGAAATCCTAAGTGAATTTTGACTTGAGACATGACTATATTGATAGCTTGAAACCATAACCTACCAATGATAAGATCCCTAGTCAACCTTTTGAGCCTTAGACCTTTTTCCTTAAATAACCATGATACAAGCCTATACCCGTTTTAAAAGATACCCTCTCTTGGCACCCGATCTTTCCTTTAGCACATGGCAAAAGTATAAGTTTGGGGGGAGAGACGAGGATTGCAACATAGTGGTAAAAAGGCACAAAAATGAAGAAAAGGAAAGGCAATGAAAAAGAAAGAAAAGAAAATAGACAAAAAGAAAGTTCAAAGTGAAAAAGAATAAAAAGGGATTTAAAGAAAAGCAAAGAATGAAAGGTGTGGAAAGTTGAAAAAGGAGAAAAGGTCTGAAATGCATAAGAAAGAGTGACAATGTGTCTCTCTAACCCCTTAGAAAGAAGTGAAAATGACTCAAAGAGTCAAGTGAATGGATGCCAAATGAATCAAAAGAAGTGCTTAAGGGAAGATGGAACCCACTTAGACCAAAACATTTCCTACCCTTAACCAAAAGCCTTCACAATGTCTCCACAAAAGCCCTATATGATCTTGAGTTGAATGAAGCTTACATTAGTGGATACTCACATAAGGGGCAAGCATGTGGTACCTAGATTGTGACTTTTTTTTGAGAGAGATGAGTGAATTCCCATTATCCTCGTTCTAAGTGCCATTATCTTAAAGGTGAGGATTGCTTAGGGAGAATCGAGGATGTGTGAGTTTGGGTTCCACAATGACCGAAGTAATAGAAAAGAGTCCTTTGATGTGTTGAGTCAATTCTTGATGCTCTTGTGTCACACTTGATCCATGGTGTTTTAAAAGAGTAAATGTGTTAGTGATTCATGAGTATTGAGGGCAATTGTTAGTCCCAATTGAGGCCAGTTGAGGTCACTTTAGGACAGCAGAAATTTTTCTTGGACAGTCTCTTAAGGGGTGGGTCTTATTTTGTTTGCTTGAGGACAAGCAAAAGCTTATGTTTGGGGGAGTTGATAACTAGGGATTTTGACGCATTTTGTACTCCTTCTTGCTTATGCTTTGATTAGAAATTCATACAAAATAGTCCCAAAAGGCTCACAAGTTGTGCTTGATTGCAGGTTTGATTATTAATGTGACGAGATGTCAAAGATCAGCTCAAAAGGAGTGAAACTTGCACAAGTGCCAAAGACAAGACAAGCTCAGCAAAAACAAGCCTAGTGCGGCGGCACACCACTTTGTGCGGTCCGCACTAGGAGATTCAGAGAGGCTAAATTCCAAGCTAAGAGGAAGTACGGCCGCACAAGGTTTTGTGTGGTCCGCACTGAAGGCAATGCGGCCACATTCGATTTAGTGCGGTCCGCAGAGCCAAGAATCAGAGAGGTTACATTTTCAGAGTTTAAGCCTCTGCGGTCCACAGTCCATTTTACGCGGAAGCCTCCGCGGCCGCAGTCCATTCTGTGCGGTCCGCGGAGCCTGAGTTCAGAGAGCTGGATTTTGAAGCCAAAGCTCCAGTGCTGACCGCGGTCCATTTCTTGCGGTCCGCACTAACCCCGCAGGGGCATTTTTGTCCAGATTTTTCAGCATAGTATAAATAGCTTCTTTTTTCATTTTTAGGGTATCAGATATTGTAATTGAGAAGCTGCACTCGTGCGTTCGACTTTCTAAGCCATTTTGGCCAATTTTAGCTACTTTTAATCATTGAATATTTGTATTTAACTTAGTGATTAATTATTATGAGCTTTTCTTCATCTATTTCTTGTTTTTCTTCTTTGAATATGAATAGCTAGACCCATAAGCTAGGGTTGTGGCTCAACCCTAGTGTGGGTAATTGATGGGTCTTGTATTTTAGGGCTAATTTGACTATGGGTGTTTGTTATTTGGGTCAATTTCATGGTTAATTTCTGAATTAGTGGCTGCAAACACTAGTTTGTGTTGAGTTGAATTGAGCTCTTCTTGAGAAAGAGAGCCTAAGTCTCCAAAATTGGTCCAACAATGAATTTGGGCGTACTCAAGAGATTGATAGCCCCAATTAAAGGGTTAAACCTTGAGAGAGTAATACCCGAGTTGAACCCTAGTTGCTTTTGCAAATTTGCATACCCAATTGATCTTGAGAAAGCCAATTCGGGCAAAATTACTCGAACCACCGAGAGGTGTAGAGTGGGTAAAGTCGTGCAACGGTTATAACATACTCCCCAAACATGTCAAACGTGCTTTAGTTTCAAGTACCCGTCAATTGACCACCTAGGCGGTAGTCACTACCCTAGTGCCTTTTAAATCTATTTGAACAACTCGTAGCATTATAACTTTTAGCATAATTTAGTTGCAATTACCATTTGTAGATTGATAATAGTAGAAGAAAATAAAAAACCCCAAAAATGAATAGATGTGCAATTAAGAACACATACGCATTCCTAAACTAGATAGATACTCGATTCCAATTCTAGCTCTTTGTGGATATCGATCCCAGCCCAAAATCGGGTAAAAGCTATTGCGACCCTCTCTTGCTACTTTTTAGTAGTGCGGAGTTGGCAGTGATCAGATACTGCCCGAGGGGCCGATTCTGTTGTTACTTTGCCCGAGGGGCAAATCTTATGTGTTTATCAATTCTAGTTGTCTTTCCTATATATTGTTTGACTGCTTAAAAGGTATTTTTATGAGATTTTACTGTTTAATTATATTTATTGATTTTGTTCTGCCTCTTATAGCTTAATGTTGTGTTTAACGTGATTTTATATCGCTCAGTCTTTATTTATTGTTATTACTCACTGAGTTGGAGTACTCAATTTACTCCTTGCACCCCTGTGTGCAGATTCGGGCGCTACAGGTCCTGCTAGCGAGGGTTGAGAGATGTCCAGCAGATTTTCGAAGATTTACTAGGTGGCTGCCCGGCGATACGCAGCCTAGTGCAATCTCCCTCTGTCTTATTTCCTTTCTGATTCAGTTATGTAGTAGTGGAGTAGACTTTCAGACTTGTAGTATTGTTTTACATGCTCATGATTGGTGACACCCCGATGTCGGACTGTGTTGGTTTTTAATTCCGCAACTTATAATTTTATTTTAGGATTTTATTTCTGTTAAAGGCTTAGTATTTATTATTTTAAATTGCTTAAAGTGAATTGGAAGGGTGTTGGCTGGCCTTGTCTTCACGAGACGCGCCATCGCGACCGGGTCTGGGTTTAGGGTCGTGACACTTTACTATGATGGTTCTACTTTTTCTTGTGAAGTTAATAGGAACAAAGGACCTAGGGATGATGACCTGAAAGAGATCAAGGATATGCTAAGGTGCCTTGTGAAAAAAATGATAAGACACAATTGTAGATACAAAGGCAAGAGGCAATTATTCGCAACTTGGAGGCTCAAGTGAGTCAACTATCTGAAGCTTTTAATGCTCAACAAGCTAATATTATGGACAATAGCCAGGAGCGGTGTTCATTGGAGACAAAAATTGAGGTGTCAATGGAGGGGTCCCGAGTAAAACACTAACACTCTAACAAGCTAGAATTTGATGATCTCAACGTTGAAGAAATGATACTAGAGTCATGCAAGGATATTGAGGATACAAATTTAGTTGACTCTAGTGTAATTTGTATCGAGGAGGTTGAAAATCTTGAAGTTGAGGTATTTGAGCGTGTTGGACCTCATTCCAAACACTTCTCTACATTATGTTCGGATGGTAAAATGAGAATTATTCTGTATCATGAGCATATAAAAGAGTCAAGGGAAGGGGTAGATAAGCCTTATATTTTGAAATTTTTAATGTCGTTTAGGCAAGGTGACACTGCTCGGTCGAACCAAAAAGTGCATGAGAATTTATTTAATATTTGGCTCAAGTAATGAACATTTAGGAAGTGGTGGTACTGGAATTGGTGGAGGATTGCTTGGTAGTGGTGGTCATTAGGGGCGGCTCTAACGGCTAGGCCAGTGAGGCCGTTGCCTTAGGCCCTAAAAATTTGAATGCTCTAACTTTACTTTAAGCTCTTATTATTATTACTATATACTATATAAATTATATAAATAATTACTCCATTATAAAGAAAAGTGTTCATACAAAAAAGTTCATAAATTATGATAATTTTTTCACTCATAAGTGGTTCAGGGACTGCAGACACTGGAGGCACCACTAGCCCAAGCGGTGGCAGCTACTCAGGGTTATGTAGCTCCAGTTATGCCAGAGGACGAGCAGCGTAGGTTGGAGAGGTTTGGCAGATTCCAGCCTCCTACTTTCAGTGGTGCTTAGGGCGAGGATGCCCAGGGTTTCTTAGACAGATATCAGAGGATTCATTGCACCGCGGGTATTCTGGAGACCAGCGGGGTTGCATTCACGACCTTTTAGTTTATCGGAGCTGCCTTCACTTAGTGGGAGGCATACGAGAGGCGTAGGCCTGTTGGTTTGGCACCTCTGACTTGGCAGCAGTTCTCCGCTCTATTTTTGGAGAAGTATGTCCCACAGTCCCGCAGAGAGGAGCTGCGTAGGCAGTTCGAGCAGTTGAGACAGGGGGATATGACTATTACTCAGTATGAGATGAGGTTCTCAGAGTTAGCTCGACATGCTATTTGGCTGGTTACTACGGAAAGGGAGAGGATCAGTAGGTTTGTTGATAGCCTCACCTACCAACTTCGGGTTCTCATGACTAAGGAGAGAGTGTCAGGTGGTACGTTTGAGGAGGTAGTGGATATTGCTCGTGATATTGAGTCAGTTCGTTGCTAGGAGCACGAGGAGAGGGAGGCCAAGAGACCTCGAGGTCATGGTAGTTTGGGGGCGCTCCTTCGAGGGGCCAGTATCAACACGACAGAGGTCGTCAGTTCAGGCATGCTCAGTCTGCTCGCCCAGGTTATCGTGGGGCATCATCAGGCCATGGTTCTCGAGGGGCAAAGGCATTGCGAGCTAGATTTTGAGCCGGATTGAGGTGAGTAATGATTTTGAATGTTGTCCTGAGGGTATGAAACCCCGGATTACACAACGTTCGGCTATGTTGAGGTGGCGCACACGCTAGATGACGAGCGTGGGGTCGTGCACCGTTAGGTATTGTGACTTAGTCCATCCCGAATGACCGTTTTACTGCGTATTTTGGTAGCTAATTGTTTGATATTATTATATTTTGGGCTAAATGCCATATTTGGGCTTCATGCCAACTGTTTGGACCCTTAGGGGATCTTTACTGATATTTTCCTCACCGCTTGATTTCATGCTTGTGCTCAGTCATGCCATATTTTACTGTTTTCAAAACACAACCATGTTACTCTGTTTTAAACACTTTAAATGATATTTTAAAAGATGTTTTGAGTTGAGCATCATGTTTACTGTTGCCCGAGGGGCTTATGAGATTCTGACTGAGTAAGGCCGAGGGCCTGTGTTGTGAGGATACTTTTGGGTCGGGCTGCACGCCACAACAGTGATATGCTGATTATGATAATGAGGCCGAGGCCTGAGATTGTACGCCACGAGGTGGCTTGTGATTTATATGAGGCCGAGAGCCTGTTTATGATGCCACGAGATGGCTTGATATTGCGCTTGGGCCGTAAGGGGCCCTTCCCGGAGTCTGTACACCCCCAGTGAGCTCGGGTATCCATTGAGATATGAGATATAGCCCGAGGGGCTGGTATTGTTCTGTGATATTTCCCGAGGGGCCGATTCTGTTGTTACTTGCCCGAGGGGCAGTTCTTATGTGTTTATCATTTCTAGTTGTCTTTCATATATATTGTTTGACTGCTTAAAAGGTATTTTTATGAGATTTCACTGTTTAATTATGTTTATTGATTTTGTTCTGCCTCTTATAGCTTAATGTTGTGTTTAACGTGATTTTATATCGCTCAGTCTTCATTTATTGTTATTACTCACTGAGTTGGAGTACTCACTTTACTCCATGCACCCCTGTGTGCAGATTCGGGCGCTACAGGTCCTGCTAGCGAGGGTTGAGAGCTGTCCAGCAGATTTTCGAAGATTTACTAGGTAGTTGCCCGGCGATTCGCAGCCCAGTGCAATCTCCCTCTATCATATTTCCTTTCTGATTCAGTTATCTAGTAGTGGAGTAGACTTTCAGACTTGTAGTATTATTTTAGATACTCATGACTGGTGACATCCCGATGTTGGGCTGTGTTGGTTTTTAATTCCGCAACTTATAATGTTATTTTGGGATTTTATTTCTGTTAAAGGCTTAGTATTTATTTTTTTAAATTGCTTAAAGTGAGTTGGAAGTGTGTCGGCTGGCCTTGTCTTCACGAGAGGCGCCATCACGACCGGGTCCGGATTTAGGGTCGTCACACTTTACTATAATGGTTCTACTTTTTCTTGTGAAGTTAATAGGAACAAAGGACCTGGGGATGATGATCTGAAAGAGATCAAGGATATGTTAAGGTGCCTTGTGAAAAAAATGATAAGACACAACTGCAGATACAGAGGCAAGAGGCAATTATTCGCAACTTGGAGGCTCAAGTGAGTCAACTATCTGAAGCTTTTAATGCTCAACAAGCTAATATTATGGACAATAGCCAGGAGCGGTGTTCATTAGAGACAAAAATTGAGGTGTCCATGGAGGGGTCCCGAGTAAAACACTAACACTGTAACAAGCTAGAATTTGATGATTTCAACGTTGAAGAAATGATACTAGAGTCATGCAAGGATATTGAGGATACAAATTTAGTTGACTCTAGTGTAAATTGTATCGAGGAGGTTGAAAATCCTGACGTTGAGGTATTTGAGCGTGTTGGACCTCATTCCAAACACTTCTCTACATTATGTTCGGATCGTGAAATGAGAATTGTTCCGTATCATGAGCATAAAAAAGAGTCAAGGGAAGGAGTAGATAAGCCTTATATTTTGAAAATTTTAAGGTCATTTAGGCAAGGTGACACTGCTCGGTTGAACCAAAAAGTGCATGAGAATTTATTTATTTGGCTCAAGTAATGAACATTTAGGAAGTGGTGGTACTGGAATTGGTGGAGGATTGCTTGGTAGTGGTGGTCATTAGGGGCGGCTCTAACGGCTAGGCCAGTGAGGCCGTTGCCTTAGGCCCCAAAATTTGAATGCTCTAACTTTACTTTAAGCTCTTATTATTATGATTACTATATACTATAAATAATATAAATAATTACTCCATTATAAAGAAAAGTGTTTATACAAATAAGTTCATAAATTATGATAATTTTTTCACTCATTAATTAGTATATATATATATATAACATAAAAGCAATTATATTAGGTTATTTATAATTTATTCTGAGATATTCACCAATAAGTGTTACTAATTAATAGAATGAACTACAATAATCGTTTAGATTGATCAAAATGAGTAAATATTTTTGACATCGTCAATGCTCAAAACTTATCCTCGATTGTGATGATAGCCAAATCAAAAATTTCACTTTGAGTTCTAGACCTCATCATCCGATAAATCACCACTTTATTCTTTGTGCTCTTTTCTTTCTTTTTTTTTTTTTTTTGGTTGAAATTTGTTATCTTTTGTATTAAATGATTAATTTGTTGTTTAAAATTTTTGTTTTTATGTAAAGGATTTATATAATAAATTTAAGGGCCTCTCAATATAGTTTCGCCTTAGGCCACACGATCCGCTGAGCCGCCCCTGGTGATCATGGCTCTGGTGGTGTAGACTAATTAATTAATTTACCTTAATTATCTTAATTAGTTGCCAGAGAAGTTATGTGGATTATTGTTTTTGTTGTTATAAGTGAAGTTTGTATTCGGACATGGTGTGTGGAACATTGTTTGTCATATCTCTATGCTTAGCTACTTGTTTGGAACAAAGGCACAGTTATTATTGTGATTTCTCGCAAAAGTATTTCTTGTTATATTCGATCCTTTACATATTGTATCATTTTTAACAAGATTGTTGCTTTTGCAGTTTCTCCTATTTTTTTGGTGTAAGTTTGTCTTTGGGGTGTTTCTTTTGGATTGACTCTTTGTTTCTTGGCTTTTGATTCATTAAATTAAAGAACAGCTTCTTGATTTATTATATCTCTCACATATATTGTATCATTTATATGTATTTTTGTGATTCTTTCTTTCCAACCAGCTTTCAGTATCAATTGTATTCGAGAGGCTTAATGACAAGAACGGTGTGTGAATTAAGGCCACTTTTTCTCTACGTATTTTAAATGTTAATTCAATTGATGTGCAAATCTGGAGAGGTTTTTATTGTTTGGTAAATTTTTTCTTATCTATTTGAACTATGCACACATTTATTTTATATAATTCCTTTCCTGTTTTGAACTATATACTTAAATACTTCTATAAAAGAATGTCACGACCCAAAATCCAACCAGTCGTGATGGCACCTAACCCAACCCGTTAGGTAAGCAAATTAACAATATTCAATTTCAATAAAAAATTATTAAGCAATTAAGTAAAGAAATATCTTAATCTGATACATTCTCCAAGGACTGGTAGTACAAATCATTAGAGTCTAAGATTTTAGAATTTTACAAAAAGAGGCTGATATGAAATAAAGTACATCATCTGTTTGAAATATACATGAACAGATCTTTCATAAGTCTAGAGCTACCATGACCAAGAGGCAACTACAATCGGGCTACAGGTACGTCTTTAAATCCAGCTTCCGTCGAACACAGCAACAACAACATCCAACATCTGCACGCAAGGTGCAGAAGTATAGTATAAGTACAACCGACCCCATGTACTCAATAAGTAACAAACTTAACCTTAGGTTGGAAGTAGTGACAAGCTAGTACAAAGGTCGGGTCCAACACCAATAGCCAACAACAGTTCATCTCTTTTTTGTATATTTACACCATTATGAAGTTGAGACGTCTTCTTCACTAAGTGTCGTTCATAAAAGGGTCCTCTTTTATAATTTGTGTTTATTCAAAAAAGTCACGGAGCATTAAAGCATAATGCAAAGTTAAAGGGTAAAACAAAAACCCAAACATTAAAATAGGCAGAAAATAAAGCCGAAATATATATATCAAACTTTGCAAACATAAGGCAAAGATTTATCTTCAAACCCCGAAACAAGACAGGGGTAAACCAACCGATTATTGACGAAAGGAACATAAGCGATGGAGTTATCATCTGAATCTCTAAGTTCTGCACTCTTTTTTCCTTCGTCCGGTTTTTGTACCTATTGGGTTTTTCCGGCAAGGTTTTAAACGAGGCAGAGGCAAGGATGAAAAGGATAAAATCTTCCACTTTCCGGTCACATCATAGTGAGTAACCGAAAAGTGGGGGGACTATCTGTATTAGTGAAAATTAGACTCGCTATGTGGGTCTATTAAATGGCGACACGTGTCAGCAAAGTTTGAAGAAAAGTGAAGAATGACTTGTAAAGATGATATGTGAAACACCCCCGGGACCGAACATACCGTGCCTGTTAGCCTCGGAACTGATCATCATGAAATAGCCCAGATCAGGTGCGGGAGAATGTCTCATAATTACAAATGAGGAAGGAATCAATTAAATCCCGAATTATATGGGATTTACCATCATTACACCATCAGTTACAAATCAATTATTAATAAATGCAATAAATGATTGTAACGGTCATAACAAGGCAATCAATTACAAGATTGACTCAACGGGCACGGGATTGACTCAACAGGCACGAGATTGACTCAACAGGCACGAGATTGACTCAACAGGCACGGGATTGACTCATCAGTTACGGAATTAACTGATCAGTTATGGAATTAACTCATCAGTTACGAAATTAACTCATCAGTTACGAAATTTCAGCATTTACACAGCTGTTACAAGTCTTCCAAAAGTAATGGATGAATTGAGTAAATGCGCATAATGGACACATAATTCAAGGAGAATGGTTACTTAGATTTAGTCCTATAAATAGACATATTTTTGCCACCATGAAAAAGATCTAATTCTCTTCTCTACAATTCTATACATTGTAATTTATAGCTGCTCTCAAGTTAGCCAAAGTTCGGCCCTTCAAGCTCTGTTCGGCTCATTATCCTATCAAGGATCATTCAATAAGAATTCCTTCTTCTCTGCTTTATTTTTATTATATTATCTGTCATTGAATTTATTTTCCACTTCTCTATCACGTTGTATTAACAAAATTTTATATCTTTCGGATTGAATCGTTTGCTTGTGGCCCGTCATGTAAAATTATTGCTTTGACCTTAAAAACTATTTTTTGGGTTAAACACCATGTACCATAAACTATTTTCAAGATGTCTCCATAAAAGTGAATCACTATAGCATAAAAGTGAATAGAGCAACAAGCCCTTTATTGATGAATCAAATAAAATCCAAGAAAGGAAGTGCCGAGCCAAAAAAATATAAAAAAAAAACACATCAAACACAAATTCACACCATAATAATTTCACTTATTGCTGCATATGACGACGACGACGAGATAACACTAGGAATGATCTGGGATAAATAGTCACCCCTCCCCTATTACCGTTTCCTGGAATCCCAATAATTCTAATAACATCTCCGACCTTCAGATCAGAATGAAAATTGGTAAATTCGTATTGAGGCAACATAGAGTTGCTCACATGTGCCTTAACTTGAACGGTGGCGCCTTCATCTTCTAAATCATAGCAAAACAGCATTGCAGAAGATGCACGTTTGTTTGTTATCGTTCCAACCAAAACATCCTCTTGATCCCAAACACATTGCGGTGTCCCTTCAACTCCGTATTTGTTCACATATTCAGGGACGGACAAAGTCACTTGGAAATTGTGTGGGTAAGGATTTTCATTCAGATCCATGCCTCTTGATCCGCTGCAGAATGCTGCTGTGGTATTTCCATTTTTTATTTTACACCGATGAGAAAAAACCCTAATTGATGCGCTAGAGTTCGTAAAATTAAGTTGAATTATATACGTTTGTGAAAGTTTTATATATACTAGTATTTTAAAAGGAGTGGGCGAAAAGCGAGATATTTTAACTAATAGCACATTTAAAATAGCCAGATTTACTAGTGGTCATTCAAAAATAGCCACAGTTTCAAAAGTAATTGAAATTTAGTCACTTTTCATGTAAAGATAAATCTAAATGAAAACACTGTTCAAAATCTGGAAAATACTGCAGCATAATATACTGAAATTCAAGTATAATATACTGGAGTTCCAGCATAATATACTGGAGTTCCAGTATAATATACCGGTCCAGCATAATATGTTGGAAGTTCATACACATGTGCTCCAATCTCCAGTATTATGCTCTAACTTTACGCGTGTTGGAGTTCCAGCATATTATGCTAGAAGTTCATACATAGATGCATCGATGTCCAGTATATTATACTTGAACTTTCCGTGTTACAGTAAAATAGTGACTATTTTTCAATGACTTTGCAAGCGCCGGTTATTTTTGAATAACCAGTCCGAAAACTGGCTAACCCGTGCTATTTTTACGGAGACGAAGGCCCTGAGACGCGGGGCGTAAGCCGCATGGATATTTAGTTGTAATATTTTATAGATTAACAAAATAATATTTAAATATTGTAAAAAGTTATAAAATTAGTAGGAAAATATAAATGTCTATCATAAATATGCTAACATCTGCATCAACTATACAAATACTTGAAAAGTAAAAGATGTAAAGATGTGTTGTACCTATAAGTAACATGGCTATGATAGAACAAACTTAGAGTTATAAAAATAATATTCTGGTTCCTAATAGTTCAAATAGTAAAAATAAAAATAATATAAAGTTATTGTTTTAAAAAGGCACAATGGCCTAAATGGCACCTATACTTGTGCCACTTTGTCATGCCGATCCTCCTACTTTACTTTTTTGCATCCAGACACTTTAACTTGTTCAAAATCTATATTTTAAACCCCTCTGACCATTGATCAAGCACACATAACAAAATAATGGTTGAGCTGGACAAAGTGGGTGTAATTCACACAGATAATGAGCGTGAATATGATCATTTTGAACCAGAAATAATTAAAATAAGAAGAAAAAATCATTAAAATAAAAATGAAAAATAAATAAGTAAAAAAAAAACAAAAAAACAAAAGAGATATGTCTCTTTCTGTTCTTCCCTTTTTGTTCCCCCTGTATGCTTCTTCTTCCACACTGCCCCACTCCACCCCCAGCCCCTCCCCAAACCCAACTCCCTTTCCCCTTTTGG